>NC_133659.1:300000-600000 GCF_037893015.1 Macrotis lagotis
ACCAAGTCATTTAGCTATGCCTCAGTTTCTTCATATGTAAAATTGAATAACCAAATCTACAATATATCTCACAGTCCAGGTTCTGCCTCACATAAGAGACCCTCAGAATACCAGCCTACATTCAAAGTGTATCAGCAGCCATTCAAAACCATGACCCAAGAACTTCCTTTATTCTTGCAAGTCAACTAGAGGACATTTTATATATACATATATATGTGTGTGTGTGTGTGTGTGTGTGTATTCAAATCAAAAGAGATTTGATTATCATTTATTAAAAGGACCAGATCTGTCAATGAACATCCTCTTTACAAATAATTTTACTATAATTTCTTCTACCTCTTTCCAAAAAAAAAAAAAAGAGAGAGAATATTTAGAGAGAAAATATTTAGAACGGTTCTTTGGGGGGAGCCAAAGAATTAGTAATTGAGAGGATGCCCATCAATTGAGGAATGATTGAACAAGCTGTAGAATATGATTGTAAAGAAATATTATTGTTCAAATGTACTTTAAGTACAAATCGTTATAAGCAGAAATAATTTTACTTTGAAATAAAGATGTTCATTCTATCTCTATTTTCTTTGCCTTATGGAATACCAATATTATTTATATATAATACATAAATATATTATTTATGTGTACCCATATTAGATGTATATATCATGTGTTATACATATATTATATATAAACAAGCAAGTCAGAGATCCATCTGCCATGTTTTGGTTTTTTCCTGCTACTCTACTGGAACTCAGTATCTTATGCAGGCTTTTGGCAAGACTTGATGGCATGGGTCTGGCCCTATGTCCCCAGTTATTTTAGGAGTAAAATATGCCTTGGGTTACAAGATAGTTCAACCTGTTCTCACTTTCTTATTTGAAAATCAGTAGGCCCAAGCTGAACCAAGAAGGATTTAGAAAGCAAAGGACTGGACCAAGATCTATATTGAAATCTCATCCCAGATACTTCCTAACTCTACAACCTTGACCGAGTTTCCCAGGCTTCCTGAGGCTTTTACCCCTCATCTGGAAAATAGGGACAATAATATCATTGACACTTACCTAGAAAAGTTTAGAGCAACCCATAAATATCTGTGATTGGCAACCCAGAGTCCCAAAGCTAAAGGAGAATCTTCTGGAGCATCCAATTCAACTGGTCCCTAAGTCTAAATTCCTTCACATTCTTAATGATGTTTGGACCTTTCTTCCCTCTGTCTGAATGCCCCCCCACCCCATTTATCCCATCTACATTTTGTAGGAATGTATTTATTTGTTGTTTCCCCCATTGGGCAGAGAGCTCCTGATGAAGTCAATTTGTATCCCCAAGTTCTTGGTATGTGTTAGGCACACAATGGGAGCTTCATAAATGATTGTTGTTTTGACCAATCATCCACCCTTTGTTTAAGTTCTCCAGAAAGAGAGTTCTCTCCACCTAGAGAGACAAATCATTACATATCTATTTGCTCCAAGGGGACTCTTCCTTACCTTAAATCAGCTCTGCTCAGTCATCTGGGGGTCAAGCAAAGCAGAAAGGATACTGCTCCCCAAGAAATGCTCTAGAGGACCGCCATGAGCTCCTTTTACTCCTTCCCTCACTGGACTTCTTCAGTCACAGACTTGACTATGACTTCTCAAGTTTGTCCTAGAAGGGCACAAATTCTCCTCTATGCCTTGGACTAGATGATGATAGAAGCATTTTACTCATGACTATCCCCCCCCCTTCTCCCAAAAGTCTTCTCTTCTCTATAATAAACATTCTCAGTTCTGTAAACTGATTTTCTAAAACTATCACTCCAAGTGATTCATCCTTGAGCACAAGTTCCAGGGAAGTGAGCCTATGATCTCGCTCCACTTAGACATTCTATTCCATTAGTATATTTTTTTGTTCAGTTATATCAGTTATGTCTAACTCTCCATGACCCGATTTGGGGTTTTCTTGGCAAAGATGCTGTGGGTTGCCATTTTCTTCTCCAGCTCATTTTATAGATGAGGAAACTTGGGTAAACAGAGTGAGGTGATGCACCCAGGGTTACACAGTGTCTGGGGCTGGATTTGAACTCAGATCTTCTTAACTTCAGGTCTAATACCCTATCCACTGTGCCACCTGATTGTCCTATTCTGTTAATATAATCTTCAAAAAGAGTGTGTAGGTCTATAATTACAGAAATTAGTAGAATAACAATAGATATCAATAAGGATAGACAGAGCAGCAAAAGGCATTTCTTCTCATTAGCATAAAGTCAGAAGAAAGATACTGGAAGATATCTGAGATTATGTAACAAAAATGATCACTGTACAGAAGAATTAACTCTAACCCAAATAGCCAATGACTTTCACAAGGCCATGCAATGGTTGACGAGTGAAGCCAAGATTATAACTCAGGTCCCTGCCTCTAATCCACTATCCCCCATCTTCCACTAGAAGAACTGATCCAACTGCCTAGCTGTGTCACTGCCTGGGACATGAGAGAAGAGCCTCCTAAAGGTCAGCCCCTCTTTGAACCTAGAGTGCTGGCAAGCTTAGAACGTTCTTCTCTAGACTGAGAAAGATACTGCCTCCCTGTAATTTCCACATTACCTGTTCTCTCTGAAACCTCAGCAGAATTGATCTGAATCTCTTCTGAGCCAACAAAACTTCATGTTCGACCTCAGTCTTCCTTTCTCCAGGTTCCCCATCTACATCCTTCAGTTGGTGAAGGTTCTCCCTTCCTCTGCTTCCTTCGTTCCCTCCTGTGATCACTCTCCAGTCCACCAAATGTCTTCCAGAAATGCAGCAGCCAGAACTGAAGACCACACTCCAGGGCTGGTACGACTCTGCCAAAGGACACAGGACTATCCCTCCCTCCTTCTGGTCACTAGAATCCTTTCAGAGTATAGTCATTCAGGAAGCATTACACATATGCATTGTCTACATATGTAATAGCAATGAGTATGCATCGATTTCCGAGTCGAAGATCCCAAGTGGCGCCTCCCACAGGTAGGCTTTCTTGGTTCCATCACCCTCCACCCCCAAGCTGCTCTTGCCCCTTCCATTATTGCTTCTAAAATCATCTTGTATTTATTTTATCTTTCATGTTGTTGCTTTACACTCCTTGTAGATGGACCATTTTCCCCAGTCAAGGGTGGCTTCCCATGGCAGTGGATAGTGAGTTTGTCTTGATCCTGGAGACAATATAAGTGCTTGCTGATGGGTTGCTTGGCCAGCAATACATTCAAGAAAGACAACACAGCAGAGATGAAAAGGTGAAAGTGCTTAAAGAGGCCTCAGCACACAAAACACACGGGAATGGAGAGAAGCTACTTCTTCATGATGGTAAATCTAACTTAATCATGGCTCAACCACTGAGTTTTTGGTTAGATGTGACCCAAAGAAAGACCCCCGCCCAGAACATACTGTCCACTCTGAAGCAACAATCCTTGGGTATTTGAATTCTAACTGCTCTTCCCAGTCAAGTGAGTGGGACCTCTTGGAGAACAGGAGCAGCCTTGCCCTTCTCTTTGGATTACTATCTCTTCAGCACATGGCAAGGACTTAGATACTTTTTTCCTTGCTCATTGAATCAGTCTCTTCATTGATAAGCATTATTGGGTGCTTACTTTGTCCCATACACCCTGCTAAGCAAAGACCAGTCCCTGCCTTCAAGGAGCTTACAGAAGGGGGAGATGACAAGTAACAAATTCGTGCCAACAAGGCATTAGTAAGATAAAGGGAGCAGAGGGAAGTCCCTGGGACTCAGAGGCAGGCTTCCTGTTGGAAGTGGGGACCTAAAGGGAGCTGAGTAGAGGAGGGAGAATGTTCCCATTCCATCAGGCCAGAAACAGAGGTCTCCTCCACCACTTCTACAATCTCATTTTATGATTTTGTCTAATCAAAGAAATAAACTTTGATAATAGATTATCTCCTGTGGAAAGAGTTGCTTAGGGATGGGCTAACTCTAGTCCACTTTGGGTTCACTGGGTTATTCAGGATTTTTGCCAAATGGTTGGAATTTCATCAAACTCACTAAGTTTTGCCAAATATTTGTCCTTTTCCTTTTTAAACATGTCTATTGCAAATGAAATATAATTTTATATTTCCATTTTTATCCATAAAGCATCACACACACACACACACACACACACACACACACACACACACACACACCCTTTCACCCTTTTTTGGTTAGAACTATTGGTGCCCATTAAGGTATTTTATAATCTTTATAAGGGTCTTTAAATGGACTTCTAAAAAGAAACATCTCTCCCCCTTTCTTTCCTGATATGCCTGCACCATAACATTTCTATCTGTTCATCCAATAAATTTCAAAGGGCACAGGCTAAAACTTCTATTTTGATTTTTTATTAAAAAGTGGAGTGTATTCCCTCTTTTTTCCTGACCTTGAAATATTTTATGTGTCCCTTATTCTTTTTTCTATTTGCTGTTTCATAGTTCCTTCCTTTTTCATCTGTTTTTAGTGAAAAAGATTTTTTTATATAAACCTTTAAAAATAAAATAAATAAAAACATTTTAAGCTGCAAGAAAGATGAGTGTTTTTAGTCATCAGAATCTATGGTATATGCAGCTCTAAACACAATGATGTGATCCAACAACAAGGATCCCATGGGGGTTGAATTAGAAAGGATGAAGCCGATAGCAATTCAGAGACAAGGTGTTATCCAACCTGTGCTTGGGCAGGAGTTTGAAACCAGTCCCAGATTCCAATCAATCGTGTCACCCTGGATAAGTCACTTCACTCAGTCAATAAATTCCAGAGATTCTCCATGGCCTCCAGGAGCCTTCCTGGCCCATGGCCTCAATCCCCTGCACCAACTCAGACTCCGGGGACTCTGGCCACTGGCCATCCACCTCTCAACTTCAGTCCTTTCCCTGGCTGTCCCCAGGCCTGCAGTTCCTTCTCTCCTCATATCCTGCCCTGACTTCCTTCAAGTCTCAGTTAAAATCCTTCCTTTGGCAAGAAGCCAGTGCCAGTCCCACCCCCAGCCAGTCAATCTCATCATGTCTTCCCTTTATTGAATGCTGCTGATTTATTGTCTATGGAGTTTGGGGTTGTGTAGTTATTTGTAGGTTGAGTGCCCTGTACCCCCACCCTCACTCTGACAATTTTCTCTCTTTGTATCCCTGCCTGGCACATAATAGACACTTAAAAATGCTTGTTGGCCTCACTTCACCTCTCTCAGCCTCAGTTTACTCATCTGTATAAGGGGGGGGGTAACAGCTACCTCTTGTGGTTGTGAATAAGTGAGATCAGACATGAAAAATATTTTACAGAGTTCATCACCCCAGGACAGCTCACTCTTCTCTGGGAGGAATCTAACTGGAAATGTGGAGAGTGTGACAGATTTGGAGTTGGGAAGATGAGTTCAAATCTTCACTCAAACACTTAATAATTATGTGTTCCTGCTTAAGTCACTTATCTGTTCCTAATCTCAGTATTCTCAATTGTAGAATCCTAGCACTTGCTTCCCAGGGAACTGTGGGAATCAGATGAGCTAATCTATGTAAAGGGCTCTGAATAAAAAGCTAAGTATTGATATTTCTGTGTGTTGTTTACTCAGAAGTGTTCCAATCAAAAATTCCCGAGACAGCCCCACAGAACTTAGTGGATGGGGAATCCAAGAATAGGGAATCAGGAACTCATAGCTCAAAGGAAACATGAGATGCACAAGTTTAGAGTTAACCCTCCAGTGTTCGCATGGCCTATTTGGGCCCAACTAGGGTAGAGCATTCCTAGCTCCTACTAGTCTGAGAATCCACGACTTGGTTGTTTTGGTCTCTTCAAGAATGAAGGACAAGGGGCGGCTAGGTGGTGCTATGGATAGAACACCGGCCTTGGAGTCAGGAGTACCTGAGTTCAAATCCAAACCTCAAACACTTAATACTTACCTAGCCGTGTGGCCTTGGGCAAGCGGCTTAACCCCATTGCCTTGGAAAAAAATCTAAAAAAAAAAAAAGAATGAACAACAAGAACCAATGGACCAACCAATTATCAAGGGCATCTTCCTGTCCTTCCAGGAACCAACTCGTTATCATGAGATATCCAGAGCCCATGATGGAGGTACCCCAATTCTTATCAACTTTGGAACTAGCACCCTCAGCCCCCACCCACCTTCCACTTGGCAAATGTAGCCCCAGACCCATTTTCTCCAACTAAGTCTGAATCGCCCTTTACAGTCACTTTAGTCATCAGACTACAAGATCCTCCCATTTTCTAGCTCTGGAAGCATAACTGAATCAGGAAGACTTCTGTTTAAATCCCATCTCAGACACCAGCTATGTGACCATGAGGAAGTCATTCCACCGCTGTCTGCCTCAGTTCTCTCATTTGTTAAAAGGGAATAATAATATTAATAATGATGATGATTATAAAAATCAACCTATCTCCCAGGGTTGTTGTGAAGACTGAGATAATATTTATAAAGTGCTTCACAAACTTGAAAGTGTTCTATTATTGTTACATCATCATCCTCCTCCTCATCCTCATTATTATTATTATTATTATTATTATTATTATTATTATTTCCATTACTCCTGGGAAAATGTGCTCAATCAGCTCATCTCTGGTTGCACTCACCATCCCCAGAACTTCGCACACCAAAACTCCATCCCCAGTGTGCTAGTCCAACTCATACTCAAAAGGAGCCCCTTCATCCCTCAACACACCCAGCAAGGAAGAATCCCAGCTCAGGGGGTAGAGATCAACAAGGAAGGGGAATCTGCTACCCTGGAACAGAACTTGGAGTTTTGGTTTCCCCATGACCCAAATTCTCCCTATAGTTGTTCATTCACTTGTCTTTGATTTGCATGACTGGACCGGGCCCCATTTGACTGCCCAGAGCTAGAATAAAGATTGATCATTAAGGAGACAAAGAAGCATGCACACCAGGTATAAAAGCAATTTTGAGAAATCACTGGGAGAAGGGCTGCCAAGGTGCCACAGAGGTCTTCTCTCAATTTGGTCCGCTCTCTCTAGAGTTCAGGGAGAGCAGGGCTTCTTTTCATTTGTTTCTTAATATCAAAACTTTTTCTGTCTCTCAGGAAAACTGCCATGCTTCATAAATTTGTGAACTGGACTGTCTGGTAGTTAGGGTTTTATAATATTGGATTTCATTCTTGATGCTACAGGAAGGGAACTATATCCCCCTCCTCCCATAAATCAGACTTTATTTACAAAGTTAGACAATACAACCAAATCGGACTAAGTTGTAAAGGGGTCAGAGAGCACCAATATATTCCTCTACTATTTCAATAGTCCTTGGGTTCCAGATCCTAAACCATGGGCTCTCTTCCAGTTTTGTGTTACTTGCAACTTGAGCCTATCTGTCTATTTAACCATCCATCTGTCTATCCCTCTATTTAACATCCATCAATCTATCCATCAATCTATCAACTATCTGTCTGGAGCTATTCATTTATTTCTCATTTGCTCTTCCTAAAGACAAAACTCCACTAATTCTATTATAATTAGATAATGACTAATGCTCTGATTTTCAGAAAAAGAAAGAATGGGGCCAGCTAGATGTAATAGATCACTGCCCTTGGAATCAGGAGGACCTAAACTCAAAACCCCCTCAGACACTTGCTAGCTGTGTGACCCTGGAGAAGTCAGTTAAATTTGCCTAAGTTTTCTCATCTGTAAAAATTTTTTTAAAATGAACTGGAGAAGGAAATAACAAACTATTCCAGTATTTTGGCAAAAAAAACCCAAAAACATTCTATATAGGGTCCCAAAGTGTCAGACACAACTGACAAATGATTGAACTGAGTAAATGGCTCAATTGAGCCAACAGTTGAACTAAATAAATCCCTAGAGACCCTATCCCCACATTCAAAGTAGCAGAAGGACCTGAGCTAGTGAACTCTGAGAATGACAGTGTGCTTGGTGTTTCTCTTACATACCCTGTGGTTTGGGATAATACTCATTATCTCTGACATAAACATCGGATCATCAGAGCCAAAGATTTGGCCAAGGAAACAGGCAGCAATCCCAACTTATGATCTGAGCTCGAAATGTGCTTTCTTGACTTATTGTGCATTTTCCCCACCCCATCCTCACCCCACTTTATCATTATTTAAAGTAAATTTTAGAGAGAGATGTAATACAAAGCAAAAAGAAAACCAACACAGATATTTGGCCAAATTTCCAAGTTCATGATTACAAAATAATTCTTTGGTATATTCACATTACAAATTACTATATAGTCTCTCTCTCTATGAGTGAGCATAATTTTTTTCTTTAAAAAACATTTTTGGCAATATCTATCGCTTTAGATTATTCAGAAAATTAATATGATAACCTATTATTCTGCAATTGTGATCAGGATAGCAAATAAAATGAGGATCTTTGGAAACCCCTTTGTTTCTGCACCTAGAGCTCAGACATTTTAAAGCTTTTATGAGGAACTATTTGGATTCTTTCCTTTAAAAGAAAGAAAAAGACAGAGCCAGTGGAAAAGAGAAGAGAGAAGGACAGAGAGGAAAATACCCTAAGTGGAGAGGCCACCTACTGTGGGAAAATTAATTCTTTGACAGTCATGTTACTTAGGACATTGGACTCATTTTTCTCATTTTAAAGCAAAACACTCTTTTTAAATATGGATTTATTTTATATCCTGCTATTTTGCTGAAGTTATTCATTGTTCCAAGGAGTTTTTTAGTTGATTTTCTAGAGGTCTCTAAGTTTACCATCATGTCATCTGCAAAGAGTTAAAGTTTAAGCAAAACATTCTTGACCAAAAGCATTACCTTTTTGCTCATAGGATACAAAAAGATGTATCTGGCCCTTGCCCAGGGTTTGGCTAAAATGAATTATCCAACAACAAAGAAATATTTACTTTCTATGCACCTGTGCTTGGTTTTGCAAGTTTAAAAATTCTTTGTCAGAGTGAGTTCCTTTATCAGGTGTTTTTAATTAGCCATGATTGGGATGGTTCCCCCTCCCTGTGCACCTTTTTAGAGAGGAAATTTTTCAAAACAATTACATAATATACTATAACTCTTTTGTTTTGATTCAATTTGAAGAAGAGATTCTAGTGGATTAAGTTTGTCTTTTAAATTTTTGTTTGTTTTAGAAAGTTTATAGATGCCCCTGTAAACATAGGAAGCATTTTTAACAAATATTCAAATGTTCTGCATTTCCCTTAATCTTATCTTATTCATGAATTCTCAGAATTAGGACTGAAGGAAACCTTGGAAGTAGCCTTCAAATCTTTTATTTTTAGAAATGTGGAACTGAGGTTAAGAAATAGTAATGGATATCCCAAAGTCACAGATCTTTTATGTAGAAGTTAGAATTTGAAGCCAAATTTCCTGAGTTCAAATCCAGTGGTCTTTCACTATACTACAGCTTCTTTCTTTTTTCAAGGACTACCAGAGGAATGTTGCTAGGACATTAATGCCCTAAAAAAATTCTACAGAATCAAAATAAACATCAGAGTAGTTCGTTCCATAGAGTTCAGAAAAGACTCCTTCATTAGGACACAATCTACATTTTTAACCTTTTTCCCCTTATTTTCAGGAAACTCATGATTGTCTCTGTCTTCTGAGAAAAATAGAATTCCTGTCCCACTTCATAGTCTTCTCTCCCTGGGAAATTTTTATTTTATTATTACTGACTGTGACATCAAATAAAGAAAGGTATTTTAAGTGTGGCAACAGAAAAGTCTTACATCAAAATTAATGGGGAAATGGTTCAGAACATCTTGATTTCAATGTGATTAACATCTTAACATTAATGTTGCATAGCAGGAGTTCTTGCATTCAAATCATACTGATTTTAATACATAGAACATCCAGGAGAGAAAATGTGATAGACATGGCACAGTTCCAAAGGAGGTAGAGAGTGGATGCATTGCTATTAGGAAACTACAAAGTCCCTTGCTAAGCCCAAGATTTCCATAGGCATAATGGTCTGTCTTTCAAAGAAATCATTGTTTTTAAATGGTAGAAAGACCTGGATTACAATGACTTGTGAAGTGTTAAAGATGATAATCACATAGAGGGTGGAGGAAAGATACAGAGCAGGAGTGAGCAGGATGCAGCATCTGGTACCAAGGAACAAAAGGAGATGATGCTATCGAGGCACTGTTTGCCACAAAGAGAAAAGAATTCAGTCATATGGTAGCAAACTTTTGGAGGATATGGCCAAGGGTTGCACTGGCTGGGAAGGCAAGGTGGTTGACCCTGCTAGAGTAATCCCCCAGTGAATAGAATGGACATCCATTTGATATTCAAGTCAAGGGTTAGCACCACAACTCATGAAGAACTTGATAGGCCAAACATTGGGCTGAAGCAAATAAAAGGAAATGGAATATGGATAAATGGAAGTCTCATACTTATGTCCAAAATTCATCTTTACAAAATGAGATGGGTGATGCTTGACTATAAAGCAATGTGTCTGAAAATATTAAGGGGATTTCATTGGACTAGATTTGAGTCAAAATGGGATGTGGACTCCAAGAAAATGAATACCAAGGACTATTAAATGAGAAGTAAGCTTAAGGACACGGTAGCCCTGCTGCACTCTGCCCTTTTGAGATGGCTTTGGGATTCCGTGTTCATAATTTAGAAAGGGCTTTGATGAAATGGAAAGTATACAGAGAAAGGCAGTGATGAAGGTGAAGGGATTGAACCTCATGACATGAGAAATGATTAAAGAGGTCATTGAAGATGTTTAGCCTGAAGAAGAGAAGACTTGGGGAATAAATGTTTCTGAGTATTTGAAGTGTTGGTCCTTGGAAAATAGATTGTACATTTTTTATTTGCCACAAGATGGCAGAACTAGGAACAATGGGCAAAAGTTGCAAAAAGGTGAATTATTCAATGATGTCATGAAGTTTCACAACAATTAGAGATGTCCAAAATTGGAGGGCCTCAAGAGAAAGTGAATCCCCTCCCCACTCCCAGTAGAGGTCTTAAGCCAAGGCCAGATGACTGCTCATCCAGGATACTGTAGCAGAAATGGTGGTCCATGTCCAGTTTAAACTAAACAATATGTGATTGGGGATTGAGCAATTACATGCTGTCCATCAGGGCTCCCTCAGCACAGTTTTCATCCTCTAATTTTAAAAATAGGATCTTTGTTTTGCACACATTTATATTTTTTAAAGTTACTACTTACCTCATTTGACTTTCTCCAGAAGGTTATGTTGAGTCATAACAATCTAATTCTAGAGGCAGAGAATTTCAGATACTTTAAATTGGAAACTTGTTTGTGATTAACCAAGTTCAGGACCCCCTAGCTGCCTCTCATCAATGCATTCTGGACAACAAATACTCTAGGTTAACTGTCTGCACCCAAAACTAGCTGGATCAGATCATCAAAAGCATTGTTTTTCCTTTCTTCTTTTTATGATGTTTTTCTTGGAATCTCCCAAGAACTAATGTTATGCAGAAACTTACCAAGAGAACCGATTGGTGCCACTCTCTGACTCATATTCAGTTTGGAAACTACCCCAAAACTGAGATCTATTTAGGACTTTGGTTCTTTTCATAAATTAGAGTGTTTTTCTAATGCCAGGGTCAAAATCTTCTTCCTTAGAAATGAAAAGACTTGAGTATTGAAATACAAAGGCAGAACAAATTTGCAAACCCAAATGCTGTGAAAGTTTCTGAAGAAAATTGTGAGATTCATAGTGTTTTTACCAGCAACTCAATAAGCTTCTTACACAAGATTTTTCCCACTTGTTGGTGTCTCCTCCTCAAAAATAAAAACAACCTACTCTCCAATATTTGCTCTTGATGTAGTTCCTTTTAGGCAAGGACTGGTTTGGTTTGTTTTTCTGTTCCTAGGCTTTAGGGTAGTGTCTGGCACCAAGGAGGCATTTAATAAATTCTTTGGAATGGGTTAGATTAGAAAATAAAATGCCAGACAGGCCACCTCTTCCAAGAAGCCTTTCCTGACTTCCCCAGCTGCACGTGCCCCCCCACCAACAATAGCTTTGTGGGTTTTACCTGATGCATTTTCTATCTACTTAGATGAGCACAGGCTCACCATCCCAGAGAATGTAAGCTCCTTGAGGACAGGGACTATTTGTTTTATCTTAGTATTCAGTACCTAGCAGGGTCTGGTGCATTATAAATGTTTGTTGATTTGAATTAAATAGAATTGAATAAACTGTGAACACAATTCCTGCCCTCCCCACCTCTCTCTCTCTCTCTCTCTCTCTCTCTCTCTCTCTCTCTCTCTCTCTCTCTCTCTCTCTCTCTCACACACACACACACACACACACACACACACACACACACACACACACAAACACGACTATGTTGCCTCAAAAACTTAAGGAGAGTAGGGGCAGCTAGGTGGCATAGTGGATAAAGCCTTGGAGTCAGGAGTGCCTGGGTTCAAATCCAATCTCAGACACTTAATAATTACCTAGCTGTGTGGCCTTGGGCAAGCCACTTAACCCTATTTGCCTTGCAAAATCTAAAAAAAAAAAAACTTGAGGAGACAGAGACAGAAACAGGGAACCTAAAAACATGAGTCAAATACATTTTCATAATTTTTAAAATTTCAGGTTCTATTGGACAATTAGAATTAAACACCTTAGTTCTTAGTTCTTAGTAAATGAAGTCAGACTGATGGTTTTCTGAACATCTTCTTAAATGTTCAGTATGTGAATACAAAATGTGATTAATTCCTCTCCTGTTCAGACCTTCTCAATTCTTTTTATGACCTTTCCACAGTCTTCCACAACCTCTGACATCATTGATCACCTACTCTGGACACTTCTAACCTGTTGAATGCTGAAAATAATATGTATCACCTATAAAACCTCTTATGTCTATTCTGTTATATAACTAAGAAATTACTTTCTAAGCTACTTAAAAATCTTTCCAACAAAAAATTTCAATGGTTTTAGAACTCCTTTAAAAATACATCTTCTGGTTAATTTGCAAAAACTATTCATTGATGCCAGAAAAGATGGAAATTTACTAACTGAATTTCAACAAAAATATATGCATGATTGGTAAATGAGACTGGAAACAAGTATCATGATTTAGTAAACGCTTTCCTTGGCATACTTCTTCCATTTAAATGTGGGCATCTTTGCATGGAGTCTTTTTCAGCTCTGACAGCAAATCAAATCACATATCCAAAAACAAAAAAACTGAATCTAGAATGTGACCTTTGAGACACTACATCATAAACTTAGAGTTTGACAAAGATTTTCAAAAATACTGAAGGATATTCTATCACTTTGTTCTTCCTAAAATGTCATTCCTCATAACAAGACTTTAGTGGGAATCAGAAGGCTTTTAATATGAATAAATAAAATACAAAATATTTCATCTTTATTCTATTCTTTAAAAAATAAATCTTGCTGCTTTTGGAATGGGTTAGATTGGAAAATAAAAACACTACACAAGTCACCTCCATCTTTGTCAAATCCGACATGCCCCAATGTATTCTCCCTCATTTCCCTTTCAGAGAACCATCCTTTATGAAAAAGACAAAAGAAAGGAGAGGAGGAAGTTCTGCAAAACTAGCCAATATATAAATAAATCCGAACTCTTCTAAAAATCCCCGCTTCTATAAAGCAGAGTGTCTCATCCTTCTAAATGTATATCTGTGTATGTGTTTATCATAAACATAATTATTAGCATGACAGTAAGGACATTTATTTTAGGAGACATGCTCCTTTTTTCTGAGGATGAACAATCCAACATTTCAGAGACCACTGGACCCTCCACCTGTAATTCTATGAAATATGTTTTAAAACAAACTCCTTATCGGATTCACATGGCTAATATACCTTTCTTTTTCTACTAAAATGAAATCTGGGTGGAAGAGGTCATCATTTTGCATCAGCATGGCTGAAATCCCATAGGTCCAGATGTTGAGCATATTTGCATGATCAGATTCTAAATTACTCTTTAAATATTGAATCCCAAGGCTGTTCCCTGCACATGATGTCAACAGCATTTAAGTCCAAGTCTATTCAGGTGTGAGCCTGTCAGGTCATCCCCGAGGCACAGCAGATCCCCCAGGCAGACCAGGGAGCCCACCTTTCAGGTCTGCTCTTCAGACAAGACCTCGCTGGGAAGGAATGCCCACAAAACTGAAGATTACAGGGCTCCCAACCAACAAGCAAGGTCAGTGTTTGAAAGGAGAGTCAGGTTAGTTGGGTCTCTTCTAATGGATCCTCCCTCCACACACAAAATGCAATTGTTTAGGGAGACAGGAGATGGCCTATTTTCCAGGAGTTTGCCGTCTCCTGAGTTGGAACCATCATTTACAAAGTTCATGGGAATGTGAATCTAGGACCTGTTTTTAAATTTCTGGATTCTTTCTCTCCCATAATTATAATCAGCATAGCTATCATTTACATAGCAATGAGCCAGTACAATGGAAAGATTGCCAGGTCTGGAGTCAAGAAGACGAGTTCAAATGTCCAACCTTTGGAAAGTAGTCAGGAAAATGAGATTCTGTTTCCAGGTTGGCCCCCAGCTATCAATGGAATTCTGGAAGAACCACCCCCTCCAACTCCATTAGTCCCAATTCCTCCTCTGTGATCTGAGAAAGCAGGATTCAATGTTCCCCTGCCCTGCCACACATTCACTTTAAAATACAGGGCAGATCTGGTCCTATCTGGCCTTAGAAGCTCCCATGCCTTCTTAACCCAATTAAGATCAAATGGCCTTCCCAGTTTTCAGAGGGCTGGAGTCCATTTCTCCCTTTCACCTACCTCACCATCAGTAATTCCATTAACACAACATCCCACCTCCCTTTCTCCTGCAATAGCACAGACTTTTCCAGGCAGAGGAAATGCCCTCTCCTCATCTCTACCTGGCAGAACCCTACCACTTCTCACAAGCCTGGATCCCACCTACCTTGTGACTCTATCCACCCTTCCTATGGATGAAGTAAAATTCAGAATCACCAAACAATGACTTGACTAGGGGAAAAACCCAACATAATCACTAGCCCTGATAGGAATCTTCTCTCCCTCTCTCCCTCCTTGTCCGCCAACAAAACCGGAGGACAGAAGGAAATCATGAACCAATTTGGAAAGTCAAGCTCCAGTCTACTACTCTAAATGCATTAGCCCCATTTTCTTGCTGGACCCCTATAGGCAAATTAAAATCTGCAAGGTCTAAGGTTGGCCCCAAAGACAGAGGTGAACACAGCATTCCAGTTAATGGATACCATTAGTAAGGTCTTCTTTTCCCAGGAGTCACCCTCCATGGAGGAACATCAATAATCTGCCATGACAAGGCTCATCCATGCACACTTAATTTTTGCAAAGGGTCCCCTCTAAGATTCAAACGTGTGGCTAAGAAAACAGAAGGTGAGGGCAGACAGCAGAGCCAACCTTCTAAGTTGAGTGCATCAATTTATAGAATCATAGGCTTAGAGTTGAAGAATACCTGGCACAGACCCCTCCTCACTTTAGTCATTAGGACAGATCAAGGGACCTACCTAAGGGAGCCCAGGCAGCTAGCAGCAAAGTGGAGATGTGAATCCCTATGTGGAGGGTCTTGGAGAATCATGGAGCTGAAGGTAGATTAACCTGGTCTGAATGCACTCCACTAAGCTGAGGTGAGAAGTCAAGGCCTTAGTAGCAGCCCAGGCATTCTGCAAAGAGGACCAGTTCTGGGATCAGACGACCCAGGCCTGAAGTCCACTGACTGTGTGATGAGACCCTGGATCTCCTCCTCCTCTAGAAAAGGAGCCAGGCTGTCCTCGGAGGTCCCTTCTTCTCTGCTCTCCAAGACTGATGACATGGTGATGCCATTGCCAATCCACTTTCTGTTGAAGAAGGTAGAGAGTAAGTGGCAGAAAACACATTCACTCCTCAGAGATGGAAGTGGGTGCTAAGTCCACAAGTAAAACAAAAAATGAGACTGGCCAGGACTGCTTTCAGGACTGAGCAGCTTTTTCTCCCCAGGACCCTTCTGGGGGCTTTTCTCCCCTGTTAGTCTCTTACCTGGGATGCAGGATTCCTCTCCCACAGCCTCAGTTTAATAAGCCTCTCAGCCTCCGGCAGAGTCAGTCTCTCCAGACAAACATCAATTAGAATGGGAATGCCGCCTTGGAGTTGGCAGGACACAATGGTGTGGCCTGAGTCTGTTCCCAGACCACGCTAGCTTCACCAGTGGTCAGTTGCCAGGCAAAGTCCAGCAGCTGGAAATGGTCAGTCCAATTTGTCCTCAGTGTGACCCAGAGAGAAACAGCCCAGGACACTTGAAAAAAACACCTCAGAGTGTCAGATTCTGAGAGAAGTTCTCCCCTGTCTTGATTTCAATTTAACCAGTAGGGTCCCAAGGTGTGCATGCCTGGGCTTCTGCCTCCAAAGGAAAGTGACCTCTGCTGGTCTTTCTGGTCATTCCTCATGGTTCTGGAGACCAGTGGTGGGTCTCTTCCATTAGGAAGTTCAATAAAAGCTATCTAGGGGGATAATGCCATTCTGTAAAACCTGTGAAATGGTACCAGTTCAGAAGTGATTCCTGTCTTAGGAGGCTAAGAAACAGTTCTCTGGCCTTCATTTCCCAGAGAGCTAGTCTGAGGAGGAAATGTAATTCTGCTGAAGTGTTGATGCAGATGGAGGTGGCAATTGGGGTCTAGACTGTAAGCTCCTTGAGAACATGAACAATTCCCTTTCATTCCTTTGAGGTCCCAGTACCTCCTAAATCCATGACAAATGCTTCTTGGATAACATTGGAATGAAATCAAACTCACTTGGAATGAAGTGAATTGAATTGAATTGAATTGATGGACTAGATTCTAAGAGATGAGTCCTTGGTACACTTCTCACTTGGGGATCTTTGGGAACCTCTCCTAAAATAGCACCTCTCCATCCTCCTAGTCCTACTCTTTCCCTTTCCCTCAGCTCTTTATTCAGGAAGTAGTAGTCACCAATACATGGTTCTGTAAAAATGGGTGTGGAGTTACCAATTTGGGGCCAAATCTGCCACCTACTAGCTGTGTGACCCACCCCTCTCAACCTTAGTTTCCTCATCTATAAAATGAGGAGGTTAGATGAAATGTATCTAGGTTCCCTCCACCTCTAAAATCAGTGATGTAAGATGACCATCTCTAGAGCTGGTCCTCAGAAGTCATCGGGCACCATGAGAAACTGAGACCTAGAAAGCTAATTGTAACTTCCACGTTATTATCATGATTTCAGTGAGGAATGTCATTTGCTGCCATTTGCACCCAGTGAACCGTAAGATTCAATTTAAATGAAATCGGCATTGATCAGGATTATATTGTAAACTTCATTGTTTGCAATGTATTGTTCTAATTTAACAGACCAAGACTCAGTTTCTAATCTCCTGAATCCAAGCCCAGGGTTATTTTGACAGCACCCCTACCCACAAATTCTGGTTTGATGCATCATAGGTCCTTTCTGGTTGATTGGGCTATTGAAAATTATGGTGGCAATTTTGAATTGTTTATGTAATGGGGCGTGTGAACCCTACCTTAGGTAAAGATGTCACTCCCCTCCTCCATCTGAGCTCTGGAGCTGAAGTCAAGAAGAACTGAGATCAAATCTGACCTCAGATACTTTCATTAGTTGTGTGACACTAGGTTACACAGAGAGGAGATAGAGATGGATAAAGGATGGAGGGAGAGGGAGAGGGAGAAGGAGGGGAGAGAGAGAGAGAGAGAGAGAGAGAGAGAGAGAGAGAGAGAGAGAGAGAGAGAGAGAGAATAGATGGCATAGGGTTAGGGTTAGGGTTAGAGCAATGGGTAAAATCTAAAAAATGAGATTGAAGAGGGTTAGATATAAAGTCTTATGTATAAGTTGCAAATAAAATCTCCTTCAGTTCTCTAAGAAAAGAAGGGGAGTACTTAGATGACAGTATCAAGAGCATTATATGAAGAGGTGGACCTGGGCAATGTGTAACATGGCAGCCACAAAAGGTCATGTCCTCTTGAGCTACTTTGAGACATCTAACTTCCAAGAGGCCCCTTCCCTGACTTCCTCCAAGCTGGGGGGTCACATACAACTTTGAGTGCTGACTTTTAGAATTGAGGACAATGACCAACTGAGGACATCAGAAGTAGACTGCATGGCCTATACGTGACAGGAAGCCCCAAGTTCAAATACTGTCTCTACCACTTACAAGCTTTGTGACCTTGGCTTCCTGCCACTTGGTTTCTAAAGTCCTTTTCAGTTCCAAATTCATGATTCTACACAACAGATTGGCAAAGTGCCTCAAAACCAATCCAGGGAGGAATCAGGTGAAGGAAGTGAGGACCCACAGAGTTGGAAGAGCTAATGCCAGTGGCAGAGACAGTAGTGACTAGAAAGAGATGAATTTAGACTCAAGGTAAGGAAAACTTTGGGAGCAGTTAAGAGCAGGGCATCATTGGAATGGCTTTCCTCCAGGAGTAATGAGTTCCTTAGAAGTCTCCAAGCCCAGTTGAGGTGATCATGTATCCTTAACATTATGGTAGGCACCCTTTGGCAGTCTGGTGTGGACTCGGAGACCAAGCAGATCCCTTCCACCTCTGACATTCTAATGAGTCTCCCACTCCCAACAAATCTCAAAATGATGGTGGCAGAATTACTTCCTGGGAACTTCCCTCTTGTTCTTCTCTCTCCACAATGACATTGATTCCAGGGGCACTAATATTCTTGTGAGTGATTACTACATTTATGTAAAGAAGATAAACAGTGTCAGATTTAATCAAGTAAATAAGGACTGGTAGTAATACAAGAAAAAACTGAGGCACTGTTTTTAGCCAAAGGAGATTGTCTTAAAGAAAAAGTAGGCATTGACTTTCTTCAGTGTTGAGATAGGAAATCCACATTTTTAGGGTATTGTTTGCCCTTCAAGTTTAAGTTTCATAGCCTCCCAGAGGCAGGGCCCACATGAGATGAAGTCCTGAGCCTAGAGTCAGGAAGAACTGGTCCCAGATACCGGCTAAGTGACCTTAAGCAAGTCACTTCATCTTTGGCCACCTCAGTTCTTCAACTTCAGATGGGGATTATAATAGCCCCTATCTCTCCGAATTGATGTAAGGCTCTAATGTGATTATATTTACAAAGTGCCTGGCCCACAGCTGGCTTCGGATCAACGCTTGTTTCCTTCCCTCTTCCCAATATGGGAGAACCAGAGTCTGGTACATTCTACACTGTGCAGTTTTCCTAGGTTGCTGCCTAAACTGAAACAAGTGTCACACTTTAACAGCAAAGAGAAAGGTCTAAGGGTTTCCTCCTAAGTCGGGTGTCCTCAGTGGCCCAACAGCCAGACACGGCATCCAAGCATTCAAGCACAACGGCTCTTTCTTTTGGTGTCAAGTAATCCAAATGTAATTTTCAGAAATAAAAACGTTAAATGCAAGGAGATAATTGGGGGGAGCAGATGAACAGTTATTAAATTAAGTCTTATTAGCATGTGGAGACATAACTGTTTTGTGCCCCACTACCAGTTGGCAAATGTCATTAACACTAATTACACTCTTAAATTACTTCAATCTGAAGGAACTTGAGTTGGCCAACAGTCAAGATTTAGTAATGACATAGATAACTATACTCTAAGATGTACAACTAGAAGAGGAAAATTTCAAAGCCCAAGAAAGGACACAAAGGTTCCCAAGAAGCATTTCCACATCCAGGCAAGGCCAGTCCTACCCATGGGCATAATGGACAGTCGCCCAAGTGACATATGAGCTTTAAAGAACAAAGGCAGTTAGACCCCCACTTGCAGATTCCTGAAATTTTTCCATTAGAAGTTTAGACCATTGATAACATTTTTCTCTCCCCAGGTGTGCCCTTTTAACAAAAGCATTTCACTGTGAATGAGTTTTGAGGTCCCTGGCTTCCAAAGCCAAGGCTAGGGGGTGGAGGAAGAGAGACCATGGCATTCCATTCAGAGGGCCACAATTTAGAGATGACCTTGATAAGTTGTGATGAGAAGAAGAGGCCTGGAATCTGCATTAAACAAAGATCAGTCAAAGGAACTGAGGATGCTTAAGCCAAAGAAGAGAAGCCTTGGAGAAGCCATGATAATGGTTTTCAAGAATCTGATAGTTCTGATGCAGAAGAGAGCACATCCAGGTGGGTGTTGGTAACTTTAAGCTTGACTTGAAGAAAGGCATCCATACAGGGAGAGGGGGTCAAAAGCAGATGAGTTGGGGCAAGTAGGGAAGTGAATAGAGCACCCACCCTGGAGTCAGGAGGACCTGAGTTCAAATGTGACCTCAGACACATAATACTTACCTAGCTGTGTGACCTTGGGCAAGTCACTTAACCTTGCAAAAAAAATATGGGTCATAGGGTCTCACTTATAAGCAAAATGAAGGTGGTCACTTTTTAGGGATGGTGAAGAGGGATTTCCTTTTTCATATATGACTGGATCAGAGAATCAGGAAGATCTCCAGTTGCAATACTCTGTGACTCCTAAAAGAGTTCAGAAAAAAAAAAAAAAAAAAAAACAAAGGCAAAGTTTATCTGCCATCATGGGCAAGTCAGTCTCTGAATTTTAGCTTCCTCATCTATGAGGAAAAAATGCAACCTTTCTCATGGGATCAGAGACTTGGATCACATATGTACTATGGATCACATGAAAAAACCTGACTTCATTGCCTTAGGGATTGACCAGAGGCCAGAGTCTTATCTGAAAGTTAATCTTAGCTACTTGCCTAGAGCACCAAGAGATGAATGGGCACATCATGGTCATGTGGCCTGTGTGCCTCCAAGGTTGAAATTGAACCCAAATCTTTCTGACCCTCAGACCAGCCTTCTATCCACCATGTTCAGCTGCCTCTCACTCCCTAGATCCAATATGATGCCAAGGCCTACAACATCTCTCAAATATGGCTCCATCCCACTTATGTCACTGCCCTTACCTTAGCACCTCAGACCTGGGCTATTGCACCAGGTGCTGATGGATTTGCCTGCCCTCTTCATCTTCTATTCAACCACCAAAGTGATTTTGCTAAAGCTCAAGTCCAATCCTTTCGAACCCCTATTCAATAAACTCCAGTGGTTCCTTATAACCTCCAGGAATAAACATAAAATAGTCTGATAGGCATTCAAAGCCCTTCACAAACTTGCCACACCTCACCTTTCCAGTCTTTTTATAATTCACTCCAAAATGTGTGTTCTTCAATCCAGTGCCATTCGCTTCCTTGGCTATTCTACTACAAAGGTTAGTGGATGAATGTTTTCTAACATAAGCTCCAATTTGCTTCTTTGCAATGGAGCAACTAGGGACCTCACAGTGAAAATAATTCTGGGCCTACAACCAAGAAGACCTGCATTCAAATCAGACCTCTCTCTCTGGGCTCTGGATGTTCTCTCTGGCCATCGCCCAGACCTGGCATGCTCTCCCTTCTCCTCCATTCTGACTCCTGACATCCCTGGCTTCCTTCAAGTCCCAACTAAACCCCAGCTTCTTCAGGAAGATTTTGCCAGCCCCTCTTAATTCCAGGGCCTTCCCTCTTTCATGATTTCCTCTTTCTCCTGCCTAGAATTTCTTTTGTACATATTTGTTTTCATGTTGCCTCCTCCATTTGATTGGAAACTCCTTGAGGGCAAAGTCCATTTTTGCTGCTCTTTATGTCCCTAGCCCTTAGCACAGCTCCTCAAACTCAGAAGGGGGGATTAATAAATGCTTATTGACTGATTATTCAATTCAATTCAGCAAATATTTATTAAGTGCTGGGTAGAGACACAACCAAGCTTGAAGTCCAACCTCTCACTTACTTTATCTGTAAGAAAACTCTCTTCAAAGCAAAACAAACATGACTATGCATGGGGCAGAGCCAGTTCATATTGGAAGTATTTCTCTTAGTAGATTGATTCTGCCTTTAACCCTTGGCATTGCCAGACTTCTTTGAAGACTAACAAACAGGTTGACTTCCAGGGCAGAACCAAGATGGCAGTATAAAGCTAGCATGCTTCTGGAGCTTTTTCCTACCCAATATTAAATGAAGCCTCTACACAGACATTAAAACTACAGGTCCCACCAAAAAATGAATAAGAATGAAACAAGTTTTGAACTGTAGACATCAAGGAGCATCTTCAGTGAAGGTCTGTCTCTTCCGGAGAAAGGAGGAAGTAAAACCCAGCTAGGAAGGAGAGTGGGAAAGTCAGCGGGAGGCTTCTAGCCACAGCGCAGCCCAGGTCCAAGCACTGGATAGAAGACCAGTAGGGAACACTGGAGCAAAAGACAGGGCTGGATTGGGAACAAATCACTGCTCAGGCAGAGCCTGGACATAAGGGAGGAAACACTTCAGCATAGGCAAGGTGCAGGCTGAAGAGGCAACATCTTGGTAAGCAATAAGCCAGGGATAATGGCCTAGCCCCAGCACAAAAAACTGGGGACTCTATTCCCTATACCCAAAGAATAGAGGTGTATGATCAAAATGAGCAAAGAGAAACAAAAAGAACACTAAACATAGAAAACTCCAATTCAGATAGAGATGATAAAAATGCCACCTCAGAAAAAAGTCTCAAAGGAGTTTATGCATTGGAAGCAACTCCAAAACCTCATTCGAAGAGCTTTAAGAAGATCTTAGAGGGACTACTAGGTGGCGCAGTGGATAGAGCACCTGCCTGGGAGTCAGGAGTACCTGAGTTCAAACGCGGCCTCAGACACTTAATAATTACCTAGCTTTGTGACCTTGGGCAAGCCACTTAGCCCCATTTGCCTTGGAAAAAAAAAACCTAAAAAAATAGATCTTAGAAACCAAAGAAGAGAAGAAGAAAAATAGAAAAAAAGAAATGAGAACGATGCAGGAAAAATTATGAAAAAATTGGCCAAAGAAATCACCTTCTTTAAAATTAAAAATAATAAACTTGGGAAAAGAATATAATTCATCAAAAAATAAAATTTGCCAACTGGAAAAGTAAACACAAAAGTTAACTAAAGATAATGAAATCCTAAAACTTAGGACTGGACAATTAGAAACTGATAAATCTATGAGACACCAAGATTCCATCAAAGAAAATCAAAAGGTTGAAAAAAGTGAAGAAAACATAAGGTACCTTTTAGGAAAATATTTGTGAATTCTTAGTCTATTAAATTAAAAAAGAGCCTAGAAAATATCTTTCAAGAAATTATTATTGAAAACTGTCTTAATATACTAGATTAAGAAGATAAAAAATACTTGAAAGAATAAACAGAATACCTCCAGAAAGAGATCCCAGAATAAAAATTCCAAGGATTATCATAACCAAATTCTAGAATCCTCAAATAAAGGAGAAAATACTGCAAGTAGTCAAAAAGAGTCAATTTCTGTACAAAGGAAGCACAACCAGAATTACACAGAATTTATCAGCTTCAACATTAAAGGATTCAGACAGGCTGGAAATATATTTTGGAAGGCAAAGGACCTTGGATTATAACCAAGAATTTACTAACCTGCAAAATTCAGCATATTCTGTCAGGGGGCGGAAATGGATTTGCAATAAAATAAAGAACTTCTAAAATTTTCTGATAAAAAAGACTAGAATTGAACAGAAAATTCTATCTTCAAATATAAAACTCAAAAGGTGAATGGAAAGGAGGGAAATTGTTAGTTAAGAAAAATTAAATTGTGTGTGTATATATATATATATATGTATGTATATATATATATATATATCTAATATAAATATAGATATAGATATATATCCCTACAGGAAGATAACATTTTTAACTCTTGAGAATTGTATTTCTCTTAGGATAGTTGAAGGGCTAAATATGGTTGAGGGGATTGTACTTAGAGGATTTGGGTATTGTTGGTTCTTGTGCTTTGTTATTGATGAAGACCAAAATGACAAAATTACAGACCAATACAAGTCCAGAATGCTCTACCACAGGTCAAGCACCAACAGGTGAACATCTGAGTGTTTCCTCTAAACTTATGGATCTCACATTTCCTTTGAGCTACTTTAATTCTACCATGCTCATAGAGCTCAGCACTTTTTCTGATGAGGTCACCTTATGTTGGGCAATCCTGTGAAAGCATCTCCTATGCCTTGCAATCAATTCTAAAGTTCTTAAGAAAGACCTTCAGGGTGTCCCAATAGTTAGAGTAGTTAAAAGCTCTGTACATAAGTAAATCAGACATAACTTTACCAGATACCTTAGTTAAAGAGAGTGGTAGTACAATAGGGACAGAGGATAGGAGCTAGATATAAAAGTTGGACGTAAATAGGTTAGGAAGTGATCTTGCCTTAATTCATAATTTAGTTAATGAGGGTTTTAGCACCATGGTTGGGGTACTAAAGGGACAGAGGAAGAGGGTGCACCTGCTACTTTGTTGGGGAGAACAATAGGGTTATGGTTGTAGTACTATGGAGACCGAGGAAGAGAGTATACTTAGAGGGACTAGAAGTGAAAACATCTTGAAGACATTTTGCTTTGCTTGATACTATGGCTACAATGGGGGGGACCAGTATAAGTGATTCATGAAATGATTTGACTTTGCATGATACTTTGACTCATGAGGATTATGTGACCTTGGAGGGTACTTGAAATAGGGGTAAGGTTTAAAGTGACTTTGATGTGATTTATGACTCTTAAGAAGTATATTTCTAATAAGACAGAAGAGGGAGGGTACTTAGTAACTGTGAGGCAATGCTATTTATCAAGCAATCAAGCAATCAATCAACCTACCTTTGAGAATAGTACTTCCATTAGGACAGATAAAAGGAGTATATTTTGACAAAGAGTTTGACAAGGAGGGTTAAAACAAAAAAAAACATAAAAAGGTCTATACTAGGAGAAGACTATGCATTAATGGATAAATAACACTAGGGAAGCAAACAAATAGCAATGTCCATTGACAAAGTCTTTTTTTTTTTTTACCTCTGAGGTGATGGTGAATCTGGAAGGCTCTCTTCTGGCAAATGGCTCACAAAAAAAAAAATGCCTTTAGCCTGGAGACTCAAGATACTATCTCCTCAACCTCCTACCTTTTGGCTTCTGGACAATTTTCTTGCTGAAATCTATCAGAAATGATCATAAAGCCTAATTGTCACTATTTGCATGTGACTTGAATGGAGAAGCAAATAAATGGGAAAATGTTGAAAGTGGTTGTTCCTTTTTCACTCAGAGACCATTGAGACTGTTCTAAAGTGAATGTGATAATGTCATCCCCCTTGACTCAAAGAACATCAGTGGCCTCCTGTTACTGCCAGGATCATATGTAACAGTTTACATTTGAAAATTAAAGCTTTTAAGGGGCAGCTAGGTGGCATAGTGGATAAAGCACCAACCTTGGAGTCAGTAGTACCTGGGTTCAAATCCAGTCTCAGATACTTAATAATTACCTAGCTCTGTGGCATTGGGCAAGCCACTTAACCCAATTTGCCTTGTAAAAACCTAAAAAAAATTAAAGCTTTTTTACAACTTGAAAAAAAAAGATTTTACAGTAGTTTGTAGATGCTAAAGTGCTATAAAAATGCCAGCTCCTGTTGTTGTTCATTGCTAAGAACCATAAGAGTAACAAGAATCTAGAAGAAGGAAGGGAGGGGAGAGGCCCATTTGGAGAAGTTGTGGCCAAGTTTAGGGAGTTGGGAATAGAGGCAAAAGAGGAGAGTGAGATGACTAGCTTGGGCCCTTCTGCAAAGGAGAGGTCCTGATAGAGGCTCCCCAACAGAAGGAAGGGACATCGGGACAGAGGAATCTTCTGAGATGAGAAAGTACCTGTCTAGACTGTCAAGAAGAATTGGGCAGTTTGTGGTGCAGTGGGATTTTGACAATCAACCCAATTGTTTCTATTTTGAACTGACCAGAGAATCCTATCTTGCAGCCATATGAAATATTGATTCTGGATATAAGATCCTTAAGACATGGTAAAATGGGGTGGCTAGGTGGCACAGTGGATAGATCACTGGCTTTAGAGTCAGGAGTACCTGAGTTCAAATCCGGTCTCAGACACTTAATAATTACCTAGCCGTGTGGCCTTGGGCAAGCCACTTAACCCCATTGCCTTGCAAAAACTAAAAAAAAAAAAAAAAAAAAAGACATGGTAAAATGGTTGCTACTTCTCTGGATCAGAGAATCCAGCTTTGTTTATTTTTTCAAAGCATCATTCAAAGTTAGGCTTTCCCCATCAAAGAATGTCACCATAATTTTTTTCTGGGAATTTTTCCCCTTCTGACAAACCACAAACCACTACTGGGGCTTGATAGTGACAGGGAAATTGAGCCAACACATGGTCGCCAGGACACAGTCGTCTTTGCAGCTTATAAAAACAAGGTTGTATCCAAGGGGGCACAACCACACACCAATGTCAATGTGCTTAGTCATCAACCACCAGCCCAGAAACAAGGCCATGGGAGGAACAAGGGTCACTCTCCTCCATCCACAGCGCTCACTCTTATAGAGCAGAAGGCCCTCCAAACCAACCAGCCTTAGACTGAAGACCTAGAACTAATTAGAGTTCCCTCACTCCCTCCAGATGGAGTTCATTCCTCTTTGGGAGAGCTCCCATTGGGATGAAGGCTTTCTAACATCTCCAATATGCCTCTTTACAACTTAGACTTGGGCAACTAGGTGGCACCATAGTGCATAGAGCATCAGGCTGGAATCAGGAAGACCTGAGTTCAAATGTAGCCACTGTGGACAAAATCCAATTGGTTAGCCTTCATCCTGCCTCATATAAAACATAGGTAGCACTACCTTAAAGCCACAAGATGCCAATGGAACTGAATATAGAATTGTGGAGGGGAAGGAAGGAAGGAAGGAAGGAAGGAAGGAAGGAAGGAAGGAAGGAAGGAAGGAAGGGAGGGAGGGAGGGAGGGAGGGAAAGGATGGAAGGAGGGAGGGAGGGAGGAAGGAAGGGAGGGAGGGAGGAAGGAAGGAAGGGAGGGAGGGAGGGAAAGGAGAGAAGGAGAGAAGAGAGGAAGGAGGAAGGAGGGAGGGAGGAAGGAAGGGAGAAAGGGAGGGAGGGAGGAAGGAAGGGAGGGAGGAGGGAAGGAACAAAGAGGGAAGGGAAGAAAGGAGGGAGAATGCAAAGATGAAGGGAGGGAAGGAGGGAGAAAAGGAAGGTGAAAACAAGCATATATATATATATATATAATATATATAATGTATGTGTGTATAGTTTATATAGACATATACATATATACAAACATATACACATATATTTAGCACAATTATTTTCTCATTTGATCCTTATAACAACCCTGAAAGGAAGGAGTTATAATTATCCCCATTTTACAGCAAAGGAAACTGAGGAAGGTAGGTGCTGATGTGATTTGCCGAATGCATAATTTTCCTATAAACACTAGAATTTCTTTTCGAACAACTGCCATCTATCTTAATTACATACTTAAAACCTTGTAGGACAGGATTGATAGCAAGAGCTCCCAGAAGTATTTGCTACAATGTGAATGGCCTTTTGACTAATCAGAAAAGAATATGGGATAGACCCAATTCAAGCATCCTAAGCACATGGGAACCAGACTTTTCAAGAGTAAAAGAATGATAATTTTGTCACTTCAAACAACATAGGATAACTTCAGACAAACCTGGAAAAACATACACGAACTGATACAAAGTGAAGTCAGGAGAATCAAGGGAACATTGTCCACAGCAGTAGCAGCAATATTTATCACCATCAACTGTGAATGACTTCGTTATTCTCAACAATCCACCGATGGAAGACTCACAGTCTCAAAGGACTCACAATGAAAAATGCTATCCACCTTCTGAGAAAGAACTGGTGTATGAATATAGATGGAATAATGCTGTTTTCTTCCTTCCTTCCTTTCTGTCTTTCTTCCTTTATTCCATTTTTTCTTTCCTTTCTTTCTTTGAGTCTATTTGCACAAATAGCAATGTTTCCACATATAAAACCTATATTAGATTATATAAGGGCAGGGCAGAGAGAGAGATAGAATTTGGAGCTCAAAAGTTAAGAAAATATTTAAATGTTTTTACATGTAATTGGGGGAAAAATAAAATATCATTCAAATTTTTTCACTTCAAGAGGGAGAAATTGCCAACTGGAAAGAGGATCTCTTCTGTCTCTCCCCTCCCTCCTCCTCCTCTGTGTGGGTGAGATCACTGCTCTCCTGGGCTTTTTGCAAAAGTGGGACCTATGTGTGTGTATCTCCTCCTTCCCTGTCACTGACAACTCAGTAATAAATAATCATAAAGTTCCTGAAAAATAGAAAGCATTGATTTCAGAAATGGCGCCAGAAAGAATGTCCCCCATCTCCCTAATGGAGTTTATGGGTTATCAGAGAAAGGACAGGATAAAATATATCCCTGGTCCTGGGTCATCCTGCTCCCTGGAGGCTGACAAGGAGAGCTAGGAGATGGGGTGGGGGGCAACTCAAATCCTTAATCTTGGACTCCTGGACAAACTGCAGCAGGAAAACAGGAGGTGCAGCCAGAATTCTGGAAGTTCCAACCCAACTGCATCTTGAGCCTTTTGGGGCCAGCTAGGTAATTTGGCCATCATTGCTGGCAGTCTGCTCTGACACCAGAGAGCATCCTGTGAGAACAGAATCATTGAGTTTCCCTGGTCTTCTAAATGAGAGACAGCAGACTCAGGTCAGCACCTGAGGGAGACAAACAAAGGAGTTTGGAAGCTGCTCCCAGGGGCCCAGCCAAAAGACAATCCATCCCTTCAGAGTCATTGGTCATGTAAAGTAAAGAGCTCTGGGCAAGTCACGGCCAGGAAAGCCAGGGTTAGCCTTCCACCCACACCATTTTTGTTTTGTTCTTCTTGAGTCATTTCACTGGTGTTCCACCTTCCTGACCCACTTTGGGGTTTTCTTGGAATGCTTTGTCATTTCCTTCTCTGGCTCATTTTACATATGAGGAAACTGAGGCAAGCAAGGTTGGGTGATTTGTCCAGGGTCACCCAGGTAGCAAGTCACTGAGTCTAGATTTGAAGTCAAAATGATGTCTTCCTTACTCTGGGTCCAGCACTCTAACCACAAAAGTGCCCAGCTTCCCATCTGGAATATTGTAAAGAGTTTGATAAATGCTTGTTGGTTGAAGTGAATAATGAATACACAGAATAGAATCACTGACTCTCCCATGGGCCAGGATCAGGATGGGGGACTGGAACAAGGGTGTTCACCAGGAGCTTGGTGCCCATAAGAAGGACTTCTCAGAGAGGCCTGGGTCTCTCTGGTCTGGTCTTGGCAAGGCCTGCGTCCCCTTTGGGCTGTGTGACCCTCCCAGGCTCAGGGTCCCTGTCTGTCAAACAATGGCAAAAACATCTGCAGGATGGCAGAGACCCTCTTTTAAAATGTTCTACAGTGGGGCGGCTAGGTGACGTAGTGGATAAAGCACCGGCCTTGGAGGCAGGAGTACCTGGGTTCAAATCCAGTCTCAGACACTTAATTACCTAGCTGTGTGGCCTTGGGCAAGCCACTTAACCCCATTTGCCTTGCAAAAACCTAAAAATAAATAAATAGATAAATAAATAAATAAAATAAAATGTTCTACAGAAATGCTAATATGGCTCCTGTTGTCCTGAGATCCATTTCCCTCTTCTTGTTGATAAAATTCCAACTTCTGCTTTGAGGCCCCTGGAGATTCTGCATTCTCCCTCCTTCACAGGGGATGGAGCCCCTGGGGGACCTTGACTGAAGTGCTAGGCTCCTCTGGGCCTCAGTTTCCTCCACTGCACAAAGAGGGAGGCCCTGGGATCCTCTCCAGTCCCTTAATCCTCTGGTCCTGGAAATGTAGATTAAGAGCAAGGGAGACCTTAGAAGTCCCAGAATTAATACTGAAAATGATGACAATGATGACAGCCTCATTCCTAGAGCACTTAGGGATTTTCAAAGCACTGCATTAGGTTATCTCTTTTGATCCTCGTGACCACCCTGAGAGGTCAGCATTATCCTCATCTGACAGATGAGCAAACTGAGGCAAACAGAAGTGGTATCTTCTCCAGGGGCCCCTAAGCTCCTGAAGACAAGCTTGTGCAAGTGTCCATGTATGTAGGTGTGTTTAGCTAGCCAGCATTGAACACAGAGACTGCAAACAGAAAACACTGCATACATGCTCATTGTGTTGAAAGAAAGATGAAGAAACTGAGGGCAGGGAAAGAGAAAGTTGTGTCATTGAAGACTAGCAGGATTCAAAACCAGCTCTTCTCTCTCCAGGGCCAGTGTGCTTTCTACTGCCCAGTGACAACCCAGGGACACCTCCAGGCCAGAATGGGGCTCCCACAGAGGATTGCTTACAAGGAATTTGGGAGCAGAACTCTTTTCTTGCAACCAGAACCCCCGCCCCAAGTCAAGGTGTGTCTCTGGAAAAGGCTTGCTTCTTCCCAGTGGACAGGCAGAAACACTTTATGGAGAGACCAGAGTCTTGTCTCCAAGCTCAAGGATGAGAAGGGTCTGGGTTAGGATGGCCAGCTCATCCCTGGGTGAGGTTATCTCCAGCAACCCACAAGAGGAAAGATAAAATGATTGTGAATGTGAGTGTGAGTATGAAAATGTGAGTGGGTGTGCCTGTGTGTGTGAGTGTGTGTGTGTGTGTGTGTGTGTGTGCGTGTGAAAGTGTGTGTGTGTGTGTGTGTGTGTGTGTGTGTGTGTGTCTACCCTCCAAGATGAAGCACTTTCTCCCAATACAGAGGAGTGGGTGGCTGTGTGTGTGTCTGTCTCTATGAGAAAGACAGAGAATCTGGAGGCAAGGGACTCCTTTCAGGCTGTGCCATGAAGCATGGATGGGTGGAAACTTGCCCCAGTGAAGGGACAGCACCCATTGAGGAGATGCTCGCTGGGGCCTTTTGGGGGACTTCCTATTCCGTCTCCCAGCCTTCTCTTGAAGCCTTAGGGCCACACAGGGTTTCCCCCACACAGGTTTTTCGGCTCAGCTCCTGAGGCTCCAGCTGCCACCCACTTGCCAAGAGGCCTAACGCTGCTCCCCCTGATCTGATGGCTTCCCCTAGGACTGGAACAGTCAGTTATCAGCTTCTCTAAACTCTCCCTGTCTCCGATTGAACTGTCAAGGACAGGGTCCCTTTGAGGCCCTCACTTTCATTTCTGTCCCCGCCTCTCCCCTATTAGCATTCACCATGGATGCTTGATCACTTTAACCAGAATTCCTTCACCAACACAAAAGTTACCTATTAACTTCTTTCTTCACTCCTGCTTTCATTTCCCGAACCCTCCTTCCCAGGCAGGGGAGCCTTTGGGTGCCAAGAAATCTTTACCAAGTCTCCACTCCTGAGCTCTCAGAAATCGTGGAAGACCCAAATGAATCTCCTTTGAATGGAGAGCTTGTGACTGGGAGGGATCTGGTTCTGAAAAGAAAAAGCCACTACTGTGAATTTATGAATCCTGGAGGAACCATGGACCCCCTTTATCATGGATTTATCGATGATATCCCCAAATCTTTCCAGTACCTTACTGGTGGTCCTGAGGATCCTGGCATGATGAAAAGGGTGGTCGCCAGGGGGCAGTTGGTGGTGCAGGGGATAGAGGGCTGGGCTTGGAGTCAGGAAGGTGTGACTTCAAATCTGGATGGTGCTATTTCCATGCTTATTCCTTTCCTATCCCTGGCAAAGTATCTGCTATATAGAAGAAAGAGAGTGGGACCCCTGTCTGGAGAGAAGCCTGTCATTGTATGAGGCTCCAAGGGAGGTAGAGCAGACAACTTGATCCCTGACCCCTCCCCAAGGAAGGCTTTCATTATTGGCAGAAGGGAGGTGGGAGATTGGGGCCAGAAGTCATCACTAGGCTCTCCTTGGAGAGTACTGCCACCAAGTTAGACATGTATCTGTTTCCTTCCCTAAGGATTGTTCACCCAAGGGGTTCACGCAAACCTCTAAGCATTGTCATTATTACTGGGGGTAGGGAGGCCCCAAATTCTATTTCCAAGTTCAACCCCTTCCCCTCCTAATAACAGTTCCACACTTGACACCCAAAGCAAAGTCCATTTATCTGAATCAAAGAAGGTGTCTGTGTGAGAAGAGGTACTAGACAGAAGAGCATGAAGAAGCTTTCCCATTGGAATGGGACAATTCAGTTCAATGGACAGAGCCCCTCCAGTGTAGCACTGGGAATAAGATCAGGATGGAGATGACTGGCTCCTCTTCCGCCAACTTCTTACTAGAGTTTTGGGTTTTCTCTTCAGCCTTCAGGTAGAATTGGCCTCCTTCATCTTCTTTCTCAAAGCTAGAAGCCTGGAGGACCTGAAGAAAACTTGAAGCTGGACTGGAGAGTCCCAAAGAGAACTCCCTACTGTACACTCCCCAAGGAGGACATTTCCACCTCCCTTCCTAGAGGAACAGGACCTTTCTTTACATCCAAAAAGATGGAATTGACCTTGGGATAGGGGTTACTAATAGAACATCAGGAGTGTGGCTTTGGGGCACCCCCTCATCTGCAACATGGGATTCCTAGATAGATGAGCCCCAAGTCTCCTGCCTCTAAGGTCTATAAAGGGAGAAAATTACTACCTTGGGCCTGGGGATGGAGCAGGGAATATTCCAAACCTTTGAGTTCATCAAAGTAAAGAACAATCCCCACCAATGCAAACCCAAAACTTTCCTGCCCTTCATCATCAGGAGCCAAATAACCTGGAGGTGGCGGGGGGAGGCCTCAATGTCTCTTTAATAGATGCCTTGGACAGAGTGTATATAGCTAATAGATGTTTGCTGCATTCCCTGGTTTCCATCATAAATCTCCTTGAAGGCCTTTCCAACTCCATTAACTCTTAGAACAAGTCAGAATCCTTGTATTCTGGCATTCTTCTTACTCAAAGCCACTCCATAAATTAAATCAGTGTAATTAAGAGTCTAATGGAAGGTATCAGTCCTAAGGTTAGCTTCCCAATCACCTTCAAGAACTGAAAGAACTCTCCAGTTCCCATAATTCCCTTCTCATTGCTTTCTATATTGAGGTCAGGGTTGGACTGTGTCAAGGACAATGGAAAAAGTTACCCTGGACTTTCTACAAAGGGGAAGGAGCAATCTCTCTCTCGTTCTATTTCCTCAACTGTAAAAAAAAAAAAAGGTTCAGCATAGCGCTTACTTCCCAAGCTACTGGAAAGGGTTAGACTACATTTATACCGAAAACATTACTTCAGATTTTCAAGTCCTCCTGCCCAGAGTTATTTGAGGCAATAGTTTAGGAGTAAGAACAAAAGAGTAGGGCTGTTCCCATCCATCCCATACTAACATCCAACACTCTAATGAGGATGGGAAGTCAGAGCTTTACCCTATGGTCCTGAATTCTAAGAAAGAATCCCTTAGGAAACCATGAGCCCTTGTCCTACCTGTCCCTGCCCTCCCCCCTCACTTCATGACGTGGTGGTCTCTCCTCCAGAAGTCTCCTCCTCCTGTGTCTGTAGATCTTTGTCTTCACCAGCTCCAAAAGGGGCTCCCTTTCATGACCCTGGCATGTGGCTTTTGGTTCTTGCCCCCATAAAATTTCCTGTTACAGTTCTACTCTCACCCACATCTCCTTCCTACGTGAATGTCATGAATAGGTCTAAACACTAATGGATATTTTTGGAAATACACAGATCTCAATTGATTCTAAATATGACCCTCCTCTCCCAACTTCAAGTCCAAAGGCACAGAGGACACCATTCTTCCCTCCTCACACATACTAAACAGGGCAGGGTCTCTCTCCATTTCTAGGGAATTTACTCTTTTCCCATCACCTATCTCCTCCTTTCCCTCCAGGTAGCCACTACAATTTTGCTCATTAACAGAAATTTTCTGGGCCTTTTATCTCCTTTCATTCCATATTTGACATGATATAAAGTAGGTTATTAGACAAGAAAAGACCATGTCAGAAATCATTCCTAGACCATGAGGAATAAATAAAATAATAATGAATAAAATTGAAAAGTAATTTGGTGGTTAGGAGAACTTTTTAATCTGGAAGACAGAAGACTCATTTTTTCCTCAGATACATGCCTCCAAATTTTAATTCTCTTGAGGAATCAAGTGGGGGAGAATAGGCAGGAGAGGAAAGTGGTCCTTGGAGTGTCTGACTTGGGGGTCCCTAGTTGAAGAAACAAGCTGGCACATCTGCCATCTAAGCTGAGGCTTCCAACAAGTTCTAGGAGGTGGTTTTCTCCAGAATAAATCAATTTGCCATAACTGGTGTCTCAAGAATTTGAGACCCTGAGGGGCTTTGCCTCTCTTTCTGTTATTCTAGGTTCAAACTTATAGAGATTTTTTGTAGTGTTTGGAACAGAGGATAAAATGGATAAAATAGCGTAACTGGGACACTGGAGCAATCAAGACTTGAATTGGACTCATCACCTGAGAGATATCACCTAACCCCTCTGGATTTCCCTTTCCTTACCTCTGAAAAGGATTCTTCTGCCAAGTAAGCGAGAGAGAAATTCTTGTAAAGTTTCACACACCTCTGAATTGGGGGGGGGTGTAAATATTAGCCTTGGAGTGACCTCTCCTTTCTCTTAAGCAAGCTTTTCTAACTAGGACCATACACATTGATTCTTGCCTCAGCCAAAGGCAAACACATGTGGTCTGTGTAAAACTAAATACATTTGACTTTATGTGGCAATACCTTAATTAATTGAGAAAACTGAGTCCTCTAATGATTGAGGTAGGGGTGTCTATCCCCCATCCCCTGATGATATTTTATTTCCCCAATTAAAATTTAAAACAATATTTTTTACGTTTTGAATTCCAAATTCTTTTTCCCCTTTCCCCTCCTCCTTGAGATGGAAGGTATCAATCCTAAGGTTAGCTTTTTTCCAGGAATCAAAAATCAAGCTGAGCAATTTGGGACATCTACCATTTTCCAGACTACTCCATCTTGTGTCTGGTACACTGGGTATCCAGATCACCACAAAAGTGCACAGGGCCCTTTCTAGAGTTCCTTGGACCAAAAAGCAGGTGAGAAGAGAGAGATGAGGAGCAGTGGAGAAAGAAACCTTCATTGTCTCTGATAAAGTGCTGACTATTATGCCTACATGTTTCTATTGGCTGATACAAGGGTTCATAACATAACAAAACAAGGATTTGAGGTTGGGGTGTATGTGCACCCTTTGACCCAGTAATACTACCATTAGGTCTGTATCTCAAAGAAATAAAAGGGGAGAAAAGAACCTATTTAAACAAAAATATTGCTAGCAGTTCTTTTTATGATGACTAAGACATGGAAATTGAGGGGATGTCCATTATAAGGAATGACTGAACAAATTGTGATATATAATCTTCTTCTGAATAAGAAATGAAAATCGAGATGATTTCAGAAAAAACCTGGAAAGAGTTACATGCACTGACACAAAGTGAAATGAGCAGAACCAGAACATTGGACACAGTAACAGCAATACTGTGTGATGATCAGGCACGAATGCCTTAGCTATTCTCCACAATACAATAATTCAAGATAAATCCCAAAAGACTCATGATGAAAAATACTAACCGCCTCTAGAGAAAGAATTGACCCTATATGGATACTATTTTTCACTTTCTTTCTTTTTTTTCTTTTTTGGTTTGAATTTTCTTCCACAAACTGCTAAATCTGAAAATATGTTTTACATGATTATACACATATAACTTGAGGGGGTTAAAATTTGGAATTAAAAACTTAAAAAATATTGTTTTAAATTTTAATTGGGAAAATAAAATATTAAAAACAAAAGATTTTAATTTTATTTTTAATTTTTTAAACTGATTTATTTTAATTGGCATCTTGTTTTGGGAGCACAATGATTTGTCCCTTTCCCACAGTTCTCCCCCTAGCCTTGCCCTGACCAAAAAATAACACTTTAGCAAAAACAATTGAGCAAGGGTATACATCTGAAAGAGTAAGCAGCATTTGACCCCAAGGTCCTTCTCTTGGCTCATCTCTTTGACTTTACCAGAGCTAACTTGTGTATTATTTCCTTGATTGGGCTTTGTTCACTTCCTAGCAGTTTAATTACATCTAGTATGAAGCCTGGTTCTATTTTAGTAAAACCAACAACCCCTCTTTTATAGATTGTGTTCTAATCCAGCACTACCACTACCCCATAAAAACCAACAATGGGAAACAACTATCCAAATCAGCTTTGGAGACATTGCAAAAGGAAATATTATTTTCACAGAAACTTGAAGCTTTTATCCTTTTCATTTTCGTCCAAGTTCTGCCTCAAGTAGGTAGGGAGTGTCAATATTCAAGGACATAAAGGAACCATGTCACAGACAGTCAATGCTCCCCTCTCCAGTTCATACTCATTTCTCTTCTGTTTGTTGTTTTGTTATTGTTGTCATTTCAGTCGTGTGGAGTTGTTTGGTTTTGTTTTTTTTTTGGCAAAGATACTGGAATGATTTGCCACTGCCTTCTCTAAATCTCTTTACAAAGGAAGAAACAGAGGCAGACGGGGTGAAATAACTATTAAGTGAGTCTAGATTTGAACACAGATCTTCCTAAATCCAGGTCTGACCCTCAATCCACTGGGCCACTTTACCACCCTTGTTCTAAGATAGTTGTGCTTAATTTACCACGATCTTGAGATGCAGCCTTAGCGGACATAGAAACACTTACAAAGAATCTTTGTAATTAAGGATACAAGGTAATAAAAAAAATAATTAAAAATATGGTTTTAATGAAATGAAATCCCTGCTCCTGGCATGCAGGTAAAGTGAAAAGAGCTAAATGGAAGCCATTTCAACAAGTCTTTTCATCAGTTTTAATCATAAACGTTTCAGCTCCAGGGACTTGGATCCAAGATTTCAAATGCAATTTAATGGAAGCCAAACCACACATGCAAAACAGACTGAAATCTCCATTGAAATCCATGTAAAGTGAAACCCCTGGAAGATCTGCCAGCTCCACGCAAAGCTCCTCTTGCAAAGAAGGCGAGAATGGGCGGGGAGCTGGGGCGCCAGCGAGCTCATAATGTCTGTATCTTCTGGCGAACAGTCTTTCCAGAAGCGATGACATAGGGTTTTAGCAGTTTTGTCCTTATGGATTCTGGGGCCATAATCCAATTTGGGTTGAGTTTTGAGAGGACAGAGTGTACCTCAAAGAGGACTCATCATATCCCAGGGGGAATCTCTGCAGAATATCTTCATGGCAGTGGATCTCCGAATGTGGGAGGAACAGTTGGCTTCCTCCGCATGGATTCTCCATTGTCTCCATCTGTCCTGGTAAGAGTCATTTTTCACTCTAGTTGTACATCTAAAATCCTTCATGGCTTCCCATAATCTTGGGAAGCAACACCAACCATGATCATCTGGATATAAGGAGGATGATGTCCATGTAGATTGTGTGTCTGACCATGAACTCTCTCTCCAGCTCCATCCTTCTCACAGACATGAAGCCCCAAGTATTCAGCCTCTCCACTCGTGAGGTGAGTTTTCTACAGACAGTGAGTTTTAAACCCCGGGTTACAGATGAAAACAAAGAATCACAGAATTTGAGGATTGGGATGAACATTTACCAGGCATGGTATGCTGGGGATGTTCTTTAGGTCTAGCTTACATTTAATGGTTGCAGGGGCCCCTCCCAACCCTCAAATTCTGTGATACTATGTGTTTGGCAGTATCTTAGTGAGAGGGCTACAAGACAAAAAGGAAACAGGACTTCAAATAATAAGATAACATGAAGCATATGGCTACTTCTCATTTATACTGTATTTGGGCAGTAAGATGGCACAGTGGGTAGAAGTCAGGAGGACCTGAGTTCAAATCTGACCTCAGACACTTTTAGCTTTATAACCTTGAGCAAGTCTCTTAACCTTAATTGACTTGCATCCAGTCCCATCTCCAGTAGTCCTGATTCATATCTGACCACTAGACCCAGATGGCTCCAGAGGAGAAAGTGAGGCTGGTGACTTAGCATAGCACCTGCACTCCAATCCAGTTTACGTTGTAATGACATCATCTCCATGATGTCATGGTCTTCTTCAAGAATGAAAGACAAACATCATCACCATCATCACTGCTCTATAAGTCCACTTGTGTGCATTCTCTGCCACAAAAACATGATCCTCTCCACCATGCTTTTGCCTCTCTTAGTACCCACCACACTTAGCCCAGTGGCTGTATGTGGTAACCACTTAAAAAGTGATTGATTTATATAGAAGCTAGGAGAATCAAGAAGAGCATCATGTAGGACTCAGTATGAGTAGAACTTTGAAGGAAACTAAGCCTCCTAAGAGACAGAGGCAGGAGGGGAAGACATTTCAGAGTAGAGGATAGCTGGCCAAAAGCATGGCAGTGAGAGGAGTGTCAGTCAGGTGTAGAGAGTACTGGGAAGGAGAGTTTAGCCAGAACGTGTCTTGCAAGGAGTATAATACATGCCTAGCTTGGAGAAGAAGGATTCTGCATCTCAAAGAGAAAAGTGTGCATCTGACTCTACAAGTGATGGGAAGACCCCAGAGTTTCCTGTGAAAGGGAGAAGGGGGACTTGGAAAGAAGAACTTTAGGAGACCTAGTCTCCTTTGCCTCAGGTATCCATGGTTGGTTGCACTTTGGATTTTGCCATCACCCACAACTTTTCCACTTCCTTTTATCTGTTCATAGCCTCATCATCCCACCTATTTCCCTATCTTCTGGACACCATTAGAATGAAAGCCCCTTGAGGGTTAAGACTGTCTTGTAAACTTGCATTGAAAGCTTTGACCCTTGATATAGTGCCTAGGACATGGAGAAAGCCTACTAAATGCTCCATCTCTCCCCAGGGCTTATTCACCCTGCTCTCCAAGCCTGTCACCCATCAGGGCTTTCCCAGATTATCCCCCTGGAGTCTCCCCACTCCCTTCCCTGCCAATTCAACTCTACACTCTCCTCCATTCTCAAATCCCTTGTTTCTCTGCCAACCTCCAACCTGGGACTATTCCCACTACCTATCTGCCTCTTCTAATCCCAGCCTACTGAACAGAGATGGAGAAAGTCAAGTGTTCATGTCGACTAAATCTACTACAAATAGGTTATTTAGCCTCAGTTAGGTCCTCATTGGAGAAGAGGAGATAGACAGGCCTTTTACTCCTCCCTATTTTATTTTCCATCACAAACTTTCTCTTTTTTCCTCAAGCTTCCTATTCCCCAGCCTCTTGACTGAGGGCTTCATCTCCTACTTTACTGAGAAAAAGTCTTTCTTCATATACTTCCTCTCTTTCCCTTTTCTATATTACAAAACCCTTGACATCCTTTTTTTTCTCTCCTTCAGTCCAGTGTCTGACAGAAAGGTTACTTTAGCCTCACCAAGGCCAACCCCTTACATGTACCTTTTTTTTAGGTTTTTACAAGGCAAATGGGGTTGTGTCTTGCCCAAGGCCACACAGTTAGGTAATTATTAAGTGTCTGAGGCCACATTTGAACTCAGGTCCTCCTGACTCCAGGGCCGGTACTCTATCCACTGCCACCTAGCTGCCCCTACATGTACCTTTGATCCCATTCCTTACTGTCTTCTCCAGGGGCAGCTATGTGGTACAGTGGATAGAGCACTGGCCTAGAGTCAGGAGGATGGGAGTTCAAATCCAGCCTCATATACTTGACTCTTTATAGTTATGTGACTTTGGACAGGTCACTTTAGCCCTGATTGCCTGGCATCCAGGGCCATCTCCAGTCATCCCGATTCCTATCTGGCCACTGGATCCAACTGGCTCCAGAGGAGAAAGTGAGGCTGGTGACTTAGCACAGCCCCCCACTCAGATCCAATTCACATGCTTGTCATGGCATCACCTCCCTGATATTGTGTAATGTGAAGACATCAAAAATGTCTTCTCCAACAAACTACACCCACAATTATCCTCTGCCCCAAAATAGTTAATCTCTCCATACATAGGGGTCTATCCCTGTTGCCCATAAGCCACCCCAAGTCTCTCTCCTTCATGCATGTCTTATTCACCCTAGATTCTCAGTCCTAGTCATCATCCTAAATCTTTCTTGCTATTCGCAGCCAAAATTCTAAGAAAAGCGCTTTCTACTTACTGCCCCAACTTTCCCTCTTCTCAAATCTCAACTCTGCAATCTGGCTCCTGACTTCATTCAATTCCAAAGTTGCCCATTTTCTCTTTATTGTCAGCTGCAATGTCCTTTCTCAATTCTCATCCTTTTTGACGTTTTCACTAGTGTCACTGGACACCAGGGACTCTCCTGGATGCCTTTTCCCCTGAATTTTGGTGACGATGTTCTTTCTTCTCTCCTCCTCCCTGTTGACCCACTCTTCAGAGGTCTCCTTGGGTTCTCACTCACATCCATAGCACTAACAGCTTCGCACCCCAAACCTCTGTCCTGGGCTATTTTCCTTTGCTTTCTGAGTGCTCTCTTGGTGGCCTCATCCGTTCACACACTTTGATGATTATCTCTAGGATAGTGACTTCCAAACATACATACCCAGCTCTGGTCTTCTCCCCCAGCTCACATATTGCAACACCACAAACTAATTGAACTTTGGGAGCTGCTCATTCTATTGGCACATCAACCTCCACATGTCAGAGCAGAAGCCATTAACTTTCCCTCCATACCTTCTCTTCTTAGTTTGAGATATATATTTAGTGGAGGCCATTAATGTGCTTTCAGGACCAAGGCCAAAACCTCACTGGCACCTCTAACTCCACAGTGCTCTCCACCTCCCTAGCCACCACCCTAGTTCAGAGCCTCATCAACTTGATGAAGTCGGAAATCTGAGTCCAAGACTGCCTCAGGTAATACCAGTTACATGACCCTAAATAATTCACTTACCCACTTTCAACCTCAATTTTCTCCAATGTGTACTTCACAGGAACTGGGAGGATAAAGTGAGATCACCTAAGTAAAGTGCTCTGCTAACCTTCCCGCACTAAATCAGCTCTCCCAATTCGGTCCCCCTCTTCCTCCTCCTCCTCCTTCCCTCCCCTCTTCATCCTCATCAGCAACTCTTGCCTGGACTAATCAATCACCCAGTCACAAGCTCTTCCCCCAACCTAATCCATTTCACAGGTGAAGTATTTTCCTAAGGCCCAAATTTGATTACTTGGAACCTTGTGTTGTGTTGATTTCTGAATATTTCCTTGAAAATGGTCATTTCCACTTTCCCACTGGTCCTTGTTTGCTGCCAGTCACTCCAGGAGAAATGCCAGCAACGAGGCCATCGCTTTCTGGGAGAGATGCTGCTATCCAGAGGTTGAGATAGACTCTTGGTCCAACTTGACCGATGAAAAAGGATCCTAGAGGGGCTTGTTTGGTTAGTGAGGAGTCCAGGTGAAGGAGAAATGCTGATTCAAAAGTCCCCTACTCTGGTTGTTTCAATGTTTTAAATCCAATCTTGCAGAAGAATAGTACAAGAGTTTATAAGGTATTACTGTTAGCTAAGTCTTTCTTAATGCATGGTTGCAAGTGCTTTCAACTGAGTAATTTGTTTGTCGGAGTGTGTGTAAGTGTGTGTGAGTGTGTGTGAAAAGAATTATCTGGCCTACACCTGCTTTAGATCAAATGTTGAGCACACTGCCATTTTCTCCTCTGGGGGACATGCCAGACAGGAATCAAGACTCAACTTTAAGGACTCTCCCCCAGGATGGGTAAATAAAGAGTTGGATTATTCAAGAAAAAGAGTCTGACTCCCCTCTGTAGGAATTGATCACCCATGGAACTGACCCTTGAACAGATGGGTGGGACTAGCTCTGAGAGGAAAGAACCCTAGCCCTGAGGTCAAGGAGTGAGTTCTTGCAATAGGATCTTAGATTTAGAGAGAGGAGGACCTTGGAGATTACCCAGTCCTGCCCCCTCATTAGATGAATGAAGAAACTGAAACCCCAAAAGGATCACTGCAAGATCCAAGGGTCACACAGTCTGAAAAGTCTGAGCTGAGATTCAAAGCAAAATTATCCTGATTTGCACTTGTGGAGGGTGATTCGTTCAGCAACACTTGTTTTTTCTTTCAGAAAACTGAGGGTCTCTTTACCTCATGGGAGATCTCCCCGTCCAAATCAATCTCAGGCCCACTAAGTCACAAAGAGCTTTGATTCAGAACTCTAGTTTGAGGAAGGAATGAGTCCTTCCAGAACATGATCCTCAGTAGTTGATGGTGGGAGGCAGTTTCTCTTCTTTGGTACATCTCTCCCATTAAGAAGTAAATTAGAGAAAGAATGGAGAAAACAAGAAAGTGACTTATCTCCAACTGAAAATGATTCCTAGTATAATTTTGGTAAATGAAGGTCAGATGAACATTTCAGGATGCTTTTATTGAAAAGCCACTTTAGAAAGATTAGTCAATTTTAGGGGATTTCATTTTGAGAATAATTTAAGAACAGAAGAAAAATAAAATGTTCTTTAGTAGGAAGGTCTCAGCTCTGAAAAATCTGACTTTTGGGGCTTTGACCAACTCAAAACTGACAGAAAGTCTCAGGATGCAATTTTAAAATATGTTTAATGTAACTGAGGATCCCGATATTCTCCCATGACCTGGATTCCTTAAACATTTCTAATGAGAAACACAAGGTATCTAAGGTATTTCTAGTTTTCAAAACAATCAAGTATGAAGGAAATATAAACCACTGTCTGCTCAACTGAGAGCCATAACTAGGGTGGGGTGACCAGAACTTGCTCCAAAGTTGGAGTTTAAAAGGTGCCAAATTCATTCTTCAATAGAATAAAAACAATAGAGATGAGCAGCTAAGGACTCTTTTCTTCCTTCAGTCAAGTCACTAAGCATTCATTAAGTACCAACTAAATTCCTAATTAAAGATCCTGAGTTAAACTCAAGGAGATTCCAAGAAGGCAGAAATAATCCCTTACTTCAGAAAACTCCCAGGCTAGCAGGAGAGAAGAGGTACAAACATCAATGGATAAGTAAAATACCAGTATATGTAAGGATAAATTGTAGACAATCTCAATTCAAGTCCCATGTTCTTCATCTAGTCTTTTCCTTCTCCTTCATTCAAACCCCTCTGCTGGGGTTTGATCTCTTTTTTCCTTAGACCATTGGATCATAGACCCAGAGCTAAAAGATATCTCCAAGGTCTTCTGGGACAAATTCCTCACTTAATATGATGAGCAGGAGAAAGAAAGAGACCGGGGTGGGGGTGGGGGGGTCATACAGTTCATAAGCCTTGAGCTGGATTTTAACCCAACACCTCTCATTGAAGACAGAAGATTCAGGATCTTTTTGAGGACTGATTTTTGTTTCTATTTTATCTATGTGTTTCCAATGATTAGAAGAGTATGTGGAACATATTATTGTAAAGAAAAGCTGCAAGTTGATGTCTCAGTGATTCGAGCACTGGGTTGAGAACTAGGAAGACTCATCTTCCTGAGTTCAAATCTGTCTTCAGATACTGTGTGACCTTAGGCAAGTCACATAACTCTGTTTACCTCAGTTTCTTCATCTCTAAAATGACCTGGAGAAGGAAATGACAAGCCTCTCCAGTATCTTTGTCAAGAAACTCCCACCCCAAAACAGTGGGATTATGAAGAGTCAGACATGACTGAATAACAACAAAGAAGAGGTTGTCACTTGATTCAAAGAAGGAATTGAATACAGAATATAGAAGGGATCAAAATATAATGAACTGTGATGGAGGCCACTGAGAGGGACTGAAGGTGAACCCTTTTCATATTAAACTTCTTTTTCCCCTGAGATAGAAATTCCAACAACCCCAAGGTAAAGAAACTGCAACAAAGAGACTAGACCCAGAAAAATACTGATGGAAATCCCTCTCAGGAGTGGGGACTGAACCCATCTGCCATTGACCTATCTTGCTTAAATTTGCCCTTTCATAGTTTGTGTCCCTATCTTTTTTTCAGATCTCCCATTTATCTCATTCCCTTTTAGCTCCGCAAGAAATAGAACTGATTTATTTCTCTTCAACAATTTGGAAATGCTTCTATGATCTCAAGAGACTAGCAAATAGGACAAAAAATCAAGGCTAAAAAGGACCTTAGGGATTCTCTGTGGTTCCCATGTAATGGTTCTACACACATACTCTGTTTGTGATTATAAGGATGGTTTATACAATATATTATGGTCATTATACTTTACACTACTTATTATACAAAGAGGTTTACACTAAAAACCCTTCAATGACTCCTTAAGCAATAAATATGACTCCTTAAGCAATACATAATATTTTGTTCTTCAGTTGTTTCAGTCATGTCTGACTTTGTGACTATTTCTAGTGTTTTCTTGGCAAAGATACTGGAGTAGTTTGTCATTTCCTTCTCCAACTCATTTTTTTTAGGTTTTTACAAGGCAATGGGGCTAGGTAATTAATAAGTATCTGAGACTGGATTTGAACTCAGGTACTCCTGACTCCAGGGCCAGTGCTCTATCCACTGTGCCACCTAGCCGCCCCTCTCCAACTCATTTTACAAATGAGGAAACTGAAGCTGACAGGTTTAAGTGATTTGCATGGGGTCGCACAACTGTCTGAGGTCAGATTTGAATTGGGGTCTTCTTGACTCCAATGTTATCACTATGTTGGGGTCAAGGTACAGTATGTCTGGCTAGGGCTAATCATACCAATACAAACATGGAATGAATGCTTGGACACAAATAGTCTGTAAGAATGTTTGGGATTGAGATTTGCCTCTAAATTTGTGCATCTAGTGTTTCTTTTGAGCTACTGCAAATCTGCTTCACTCATAGAACACAGCAATTCCTTTGATGTGGGAGGCCATGCTAGGCAGTCCTGTGCTAGTGTTTCCCCTGGCACAAGATCAATACCAAAGTGCTTCAGAGAGACCTGGGGAGGTCTCACCTCCATGTTAATACTCTCCTTGGGCAAGTTCTCTTTAAGTAGACTTCTAGGCAAGTGTATGTCTAATATTCAAATAATGTGGTCAGCCCATCCAATTTGCTCTCTCTTCAGCAGAGTCGAATGCTTGGCAGTTCAACTCAAGAAAGAACTTCAGGCTGTGCTACCTTTTCTTGCCAGGTGATCTTCAGAATCTTCCTAAGGCAATTCAATGGAAGTGGTTGAGTTTCCTGGAGTGGTGCTGGTAGACTGTCCAGGATTCACAGACCTATAAGAACAAGGTTCGCACAATGGCTCTATAGACTTTCAGTTTGGTAGGCAGCCTAATACCTCCTCTCCCCCACACTTTCCTTTGGAGCCTCCAAAACTTTGAGCTAACTCAATGAAAACCTGCATCAACTTCGTTATCAGTCAGAACATCCCTGGAAAGGGTACTCCAAAGTAAGTGAACCTAGCTGAAATTTTCAATTGTATAGATATAAATATCTGTATTTATTTGTGGACAGATATACCCATATACATACTTTTTACATTTTTATTTTCAAATATATGTCTCCTTACATATACATATTTAAATACCAGACTTCATAACAAAGAATAAAAGAGAAAGGAAAGAACCCCCCCCCACTTCAGCAAAACCAACCAACCTATTAATCACATCAGCCTCTACATGCCCACCTCTGATGGCTGTTGCTATTCTGAAGCCAGGGTGGTTCACACAAAGAGGAAGCTTAAATTCATCCACGTAGACCATTTTCCGGTATGAAAATCTAGAGTTACCACTAAGGTGTATAAGGAAATGTTTTGTTACGAGAAAAATATTTCCTTCAGTTCATGTAATAGGTAACTGCTGCCAAATAATGTTATCACAACACAGACATTCCTGAAGTTAAAGCCTAGGCTTTATTGTTCTTTAGCGTAGATTTGGGGATCAGAAAAGAATAGCCCTAAATCCAAGATTGGAGTTTAGACAGAGATTCTTATAGGAAAAAAAGAAAGAAAATAGACCATAAAGGTCACACAGAATCATGATCTCATACTTCCTCCAAAGTCATTAAGGTTAAAACAAACTGAATTAACCAAACTTAATTGCAGATTGGAAAATGTACACTCTGCAGCTGCCAGGCTACATTTAAAAAAAAAATTCACAGTGTACTAATCGAGAAGGGTAGATTTATATGCCACAAAGATAACCAAAAGGTCCAAGCCAGAGAAATCATTTCACCAAAAAAAAAAAAAAAAAAAGGCAACTTAAATTACTTTGGGAAGTGACCTTTTCACTTCTTATCTGAGGAATATCAAAAATCATTCCTTTACACTATGATTTCCTATCATTAGGTCTTAGATTAGGTTACTAATAGGCTTAAGATAGGCTTGAGTCTAGTCAAATATCTAGAAGAAACAGTCTTCAGTCTTAAATAATATTTAATAAAAGTTCATGACAGTTTCTTCATTGTGTTTTTTTATTTTCAAGTTTAAAAATGAGCACTTGTATGACACAAGTATAGACAGTATAAGTAAGTATGGGCCAGTCAAACAAATGATACCACTAAACTTTTTTTAATTGAATTGAATTATCATTTTGGTCCAAAAGGTCAAGTCATTCACTTTGCATGTCAAAAATATTCCAAACTAAGGTATTTAGATGTACTTTCAGTACTCAGTCTTTGGGGAATGTACAGAAATGGAAACCATATTTTCTAGGAATGTCAACCTCAAGTCATTGTATCATGGGATTATAAAATGAGGAAGATAGGTAGACACTAGTCAAATAAAACTTTTACTAAGTGCTACTCTGGGATACAAGTGGATAAGACAGATCTTGTCTTCAAAGATCTTCCATTCTAATGGGGAAAGACAATATATAAATGAACACTTGAAGTCATAGAATAGTGTAAAAAATAGTGAGGAAGTGGCAGAGAAGCTCAGTTCCTAGCAAGATGAAGGAGAAGGTCACCTCTCAAAGTCTGGATCTCCAGGGGTAGAGTATAACATGCTGGTGGGAGGGGGATTAGGATAATAGCTGATGATAGACAACAAGGTCATGAGCTTAGAGCTGAAAGAGGGCATCTAGTCCAACTTCAACATTTCACAGGTTCAGGGTCTCCTAGTCAGTATGTATCAAAGATGGGATCTAAAACCAGGTCATTCTAACTCCAAGGCTGTTCCTCTGTTTAAGTCCCAAAGCAAAGAGTTAAAAGGGAGGTCAGAGATGGAGCTGAAGCTTGGGCTAGTGATTGGAGCTGTGCCAAAATTAAAAAAATTATTAATAGCACTTCACTTTGGGGGCAGCACAATTATACAAGAATAATGGAATTTGAATATTTGAAGATACACAATAGTGTTTCCTGATCCTAATTGCCCCATTCTTTGTGAGGTTTTTTTTTAAGTTTTTGCAAGGTAATGGGGTTAAGTGATTTGCCCAAGATCACATAGCTAGGTAATTATTAAGTGTCTGAGACTGGATTTGAACTCAGGTCCTCCTGACTCCAGGGCTAGTGTTCTATCCACTGAACCACCTAGTTGCCCCACCTCAGTGGGTTCTTTTCCTGCAGCAAAGTAATCTTGCTAGGTTCTTGAGTTTTTCCCTTCCCTGTCCTTTCTGCTGAATTTGTTTCAAAAAGTTGATAGAAGACACCTTATGCATTCAGGTATATTTTGTGAAGATTGCCCCTGAGCAAGAAAAATGCTAGCTATTGCTTTGCTTGGAAGTCAATCTCTCATACCAAAAGAGCTATCAAACTGTATATACCCTTTTCCTACTATCCCCAAGATATCCAAAAAAAGGAAAAAGATCCTATTTGTACAAAAATATTTATAGTAACTCTTTTTGTGGTGGCTAAGAATTGGAAATCAAAGGGATGCCCATCAATTGGGGAAAAACAAAATAAGCTGTGGTATTTGATTGTGCTGGGATATTATTGTGATATAAGAAATGATGAGGAAGATGGTTTCAGAAAAATCTGGAAAGAGCTATATGAATTGATGCAAAGTGAAGTAAGAAGAACCAGGAGGATATTGTATATGGTAACAGGAAAATTGCATAATCATCAATTGTGAATGACTTCAATTAATTAACTTAACAGAAATAAAGTAATCCAAATAATCCAAGACAATTCCAGAGGATTCATGATGAAGCATATTATTCACTTCCAAAGAATTGATATTGTCTAAAAACAGACTGAAGCAAGCTGTTTTTCACTTTTTTTAATTCAAATCTTCTTTTATAAAATGATTAATATGAAAATGTTTTGCATGATTGCACTTCTATAATCTTAGGAATGGGAGAAAGGAGGTAGGGAGAAAGAAATAAAACTTAGAACTTAAAACTTTTACAAATTAAAAAGTTGTTTAATAGGTAATTGGGGGAAAATAAAATTTATTTAAAAAAGAAGTCAAACTCTTCCTTTTGCAGGTAAGGAAATGGAGTCTCAGAGAGATAAAGCCAGTTGGCTGAGTCACTTGTCTTGCTCCTTGCTTTGGTATAGCTATTTATGAGTGTGATTTTTAAAATCAAGCAATTATTTTGATAATTTCCCCCCATTACATTTTAAAGCAATTTTTCACTTAATTTATTTTTTCCAATGACATGTGATCATATTTTTCAACATTCATTTTTATAAGATTTTGAGTTTCAAGTTTTTCTCCCTCACTCCCCAAAGCAACAAGTAATCTAAGTTATATACATATATATATAATATATATATTATATATATAATCATTTTAAAACATATTTCCATATTGGCTACATTGTGAAAAAAGAATCAGAACGAAAGGGAAAAACATGAAAAAGAAAAATCAAAAATAAATTTTCAAAAATGATAATAGTGTGATTTGGTCTGGATTCAAACTCCATGGTTCTTTCTCTGGATGTGGATGGCACATTCCATCACAGGACTTGAGACTGTCTCTGGTCCTTGTGTTGCTGAGAATTGTCTCCTAGTTGATCATCACCAATTTTATGTTAAACGTGTGCAATATTCCCCTGATCCTGCTCACTTCACTCAGCATCTGTTCACGTTAGTCTTTCCTAGTTTTTCTGAAATCTGTCTGTTCATGAGTTCTTATAGAACAACAGTAGTCCATTACAATCATATACCACATATACCACAATTTGTTCAGCTATTTCTCAACTGATGGCCATCCCTACAATTTCCAATATTTTTGTACATGTGTGTCCTTTCTCCTTTTTAATAATGATAATAATGTTTGCCCTTCATTTTTGAAGAAGACCACAACATCAGGGAGGTGATACTATGACACACACATGTGAATTGGATTTTTGAGTGGCCATAGATAACTTTCATTTCTTCTCAAAACTGCCTGTCCATATCTTTTGACCATTTGTTCACTGGGGAATGACTTATATTCTTGTAAATTTGATTCAGCTCTCTATATATTTTAGAAATAAGGCTTGTATCAGAAGGATTGGCTATAAAAATTATTTCCCAGATTTTTGCTTTTCTTTTAATCTTAAATGTATTGGTTTAGTGTGTGCAAAAAACTTTTCAATTTAATGTATTCAAAATTCTCCATTTTGCATTTCATAATCTTCTCTATCTCTTCTTTGATCATAAATTCTCCCCTCCATAGATCTGACAAGTAAACAATTCCTTATTCTTCCCATTGGTTATGTCTAAGTCATGTACCCATTTCAGCCTTATCTTGGTTGGTATAGGATATTAGTCTCTGAAATATTAGTCTGTGCTTAGCTTCTTCCATACTGTTTTCTGGTTTTTCCAGCAGTTTTTTATCAAATAGTGAGTTCTTATCCCTGAAGCTGAAATCTTTGGGTTTAATCAAACAACAAATTACTATAGTAATTTACTATTGTTTCTTTTGTACCTAACTTGTTCCCGTGATACATCACACTATTTCTTAGCCAATATCGAGTGGTTTTAATGATTGCTGCTATATAATATAGATCTAGTATGGCTTGGTCACTTTCCTTTGCATTTTTTTTCATTAATTTCCTCACTATTCTTGATCTTTTGTTATTCCAGATGAATTTTATTACTTTTGTAGCTCTATAAAATAATTTTGGTTGTTTGATTGGCATAGCACTGAATAAGTAATTTAATTTATGTAAAATTGTCATTTTCATTATATTAGCTCAGCCTACCCATGAGTAACTGACATTTTTTCCAATTGTTTAGATCTTTATTTATAACACAAATGTTAACTTTTTATATTTTGAGTTCCAAATTCTATCCCTCCTTCTGTCATTCCTTTCTCCTTTCCCTTGAGATGGTAAGCAATCTGATATATGTGAGACGTTTTATCACGTAAAACATTTTCACATTAGTCACTGAAGACTCAAATCAAACGAAAAAGAATAGAAAATGAAAGAAAATGAAAAATATTATGCCTCAGTTTTCTGAATTCGCAATGCTCTATATTGAAACAACATCAGTTCTCTCTCTGACCACAGATAGCATGTTCATCGTGAGTCCTTTGGGACTGTCTTGGATCATTGTATTATTGAGAATATCTAAGTCATTCACAGCTGATCATCATACAAAATTGTTGTTACTATGTACAGCATTCTCTTGGTTCTGCTCATTTCACTTTGCACCAGTTTATATAAGTCTTCCCAGGTTTTTCTGAAATCATTCTGTTCATCATTTCTTCTAAGACAATAATATTCCAACCCAATCATGTACTACAAATTGTTCAACCATTCCCCAATAGATGGGCATTCCCTCTATTCCAATTCTTTACCACCACAAAAAAACTCCTAGAAATATTTTTGTCTAAGCAGATCCCTTTCCTTTTTCTTTGATTTCTTTGGGTTAATAGACCCACCGATGGCATTCCTGAAATGTACAGTTCCATAGACCTTTGGGCATAGCTCTAAATTGTCCTCCAAAAGAGTTGGATCAGTTCACAACTCTACCAATTGTGCATTAATGTCCCTGTTTTCCCAACATTTTTCATTCTCCTTTTTTCTATCACATTAGTCAATCTGATACACCTCAGAACTGTTTTCATTTGCACTTCTGTAATCACTCCTGATTTAGAGCATTTTTCATATTTCTATAGATGAAAAAACCTAGCAAGTATATAGCACTTCAAAGTCTACAATGCATTTTACAAGTGTGATACTATTTGATCCTCACAAGAACCCTATAAGGTGTTATTATTATTCTCACTTTATAGATAGGGAAACTGAGAATGAGAAAAGTAGCATGACTAGTCCAGGCTCCCACAACTAGTAAGTGGCTGAAGCTGAGTTCAAGTTCAGGTCTCCAGTTTTCGATCCAGGGTGATGCCTAATGACCTAGAAAGAACGCTACATTTTATAAATATATATTTTATATGTGAACAGTACTTAATAACTTTTAAAGCATTTTCTTTCTTGGCATCTTCATCCAGGATAATGCTAGAGAAGGGGATAAAATTTGAAAGAAAAAAAAACCCTAAAGTCATTTTGAAAGTTAGTCAAAGGAAGAGTCCATAATCATGCCATCTTGGTTCCTACTTGGAACTAACCTGTACAATTTAAATAATCCTATGTATCTACATATTTAGGGAGGCTAGATCCTTAGTCTCAATGATTGGGAATGAGGGAGGGAGAGAGAATCTCTTTCCAAACTGACAATTATCCTTTTCCTTCAGAACTAGCAAAGTTTCAGAGAGAATTTCTCTTTGGCAAGGTCATAGGACTCTACAGTCTCCTTTGACAAGATCATAAATAGTTACTTTAATGGATTTTTCTTTTTGAGTTTGACAAATCTTGTCATTCTCTCTAACCATTAGCATCTAAGAATGTTTCTAAAACATTTCAAAACACATCTTGGAGTTTTCCACAAAGGGAACTTGTTTTGTTTCTTCGTCAAGTTTTGTTTCTTAATGAAAAAAATCAGAGAGATCATAAGCAAATCCAAAACTCCCTAATGTTCTGAGGATGCTGATGTCCTGTGCCCCAAAGAGCCACTCCCTTCCCAAGGAACAGTGGAGAAAAATTTGAACTTGGAGAGAAGAAGCCCTGAGCTCAGCTCCAGTCTCCACTCTCTCTGAGAGTACCCAGATGTTGGTTCAAGGGCAGATAGGTGATGCAGTGGATAGAAACTGACCTTGGATTCAGGAGGATGGGAGTTCGAATCCCATTCAGACACTTAACACTTACTAGCTGTTTGACCTTTCACAAGTCCCTTCACCCTGAGTGCCTCACATCTAGAGCCATCCCCAGTCACCCCGATTCATATCTGATCTCTGGACCCTGATGACTCTGAAGGAGAAAATGAGGCTGGGGACTGAGCCAGTCCCCCCCCCACTCCAATCTAATTCATGTGCTTGTCATGGCATCACCTCCCTGATGTCATGGTCTTCTTCAAGAATGAAGGACAGGGAAGCTAGGTGGCGTAGTGGATAAAGCCTTGGAGTCAGGAGTACCTGGGTTCAAATCTGGTCTCAGACACTTAATAATTACCTAGCTCTGTGGCCTTGGGCAAGCCACTTAACCCCATTTGCCTTGCAAAAACCTAAAAATAAAGAATGAAGGACAGAGCATTATTATTAGATGTTGGTTCACCTCTGACCCTTAGTTTCAGCATCTATGATAATTCCCATTGTTTCATTTTCTAGGCTCATTACAGGATTCTCATTCAGGGGTAAAAGTGACATCTTCTAAATACTTTGATTATTAATATATTATATATTAATATGACTTAGTCTTGCTCTTGTTTTCTATTTGACCGAGTTTAAATAAATATTCCTAAGTCCCAGGGTGGAGAGGCTCAGTGCTAGAAGGTTGATACAAGGGCAAGGGATTTCTAAGTTTCTAAGATTTCTAGATTCTAAGATTTCATAGGAGCTGAGATCTGACACAAGAGAGGAGGGAACCAGAGCTGAGAGGGGGAAAGGGAGGGGGGGAAGTGAACTTTTTTACCTACAGAAAAGGAAGGGACAGTTCCCTCCACAAGTAATGATCATGATCATTTTTGCCCAGCTCATTTTCAGAAAAGACACAAACTTGAGAGCTTCATATCTCCTGATAGAGATTTCAAAATGACTGATTCAGAAAATGAAACCCAGGGTGAGAAAATAAGAATCTTTCCTAAGAGATAGAGGGTCATTTTTGAATGCTGGGTGCTAATGATAAGCTCTCCAAATTACCTAACAATTCTGGACCCACTGATGGGAAAATAGCTTTCATCTAAGAGGTGAGAAATGACACAGATTATCCATTTATCCTCTTGATATGTGTCAGAAAATAATATGGTGCCAGCTGCCCTGAGAAGAGGTGGTAAAAAGACAAGAACTGGCAGGAACTGAATCTTCTTTTAGAGGTAAACAATAGTATCTTGGATGAAATTTGTGATTTATATAATGAGCAATTAAAACATCACATCATTGTGAATAATATTCTATTCAGTTATTTCTTATGGTTTTTCATTCTTGTTTGTTCTTTTGCTACTTTTCAAAGTAGGGGAAATGTCATCAACATATAGTTTGTTCTAACATTAATAGAGAAAGAAAAGTGTAGACAGAACAGGAATGAACTAATAAGGAGATGAAATCCGAAAAAGATGTTGGGAGAGTAAGAATTCTATGATCTCAAAGAGTGGACAAGAAAAACTTCACTAAATGTTCCTTGGAAACATAGAAAAGTCATTTCCTTCCAACCTGGGCAGGTTTTCAATACATCAAAAGAACCCCAAAGCATTTCCCATAAAAATGACAGAAACACAAAATATACAGAAAAACAAGACTCTTGGCTCAGATACTAATTAAAATCCAAGGCCATGAGAAAGCTCCAGGCAAGTTTCTCACCCTACTAGGCCAAAGACCACTTTTTCCAAACCTTCTCTGGATTGGATCCATAATTAGTATTCACACAAAGGCCTTATTTATATGGAGTCATGGGTTCAACCATTGTTCCATCATTATTCAATTTTCTTGGCTGTCAGTGGACTGCAAAATGGATTCCATTGCTCTATTTCATGAGAGGGGAAAGGGAAGGGGTAAAATGGAATCTTTTTTGGTCCATAGACAAAGAAGGGACATTTCCCTCCACAAGTAATGTTCATTTTCATTTCTGCCTGGCCCATTTTCAGTGAAGGTTCAAATCTGAGAGCAGCCTATCAACTATTTCAAAATGACTAATTCAGAAAATGGAGATCAGAGTGGTCCCTGGATCCCCCAAGGATGCCTCAAAAGATTTTGGCAGGCCTGTGTACTTGAGTTTATTTTCTTCTTAATCTATTTTGATAACTAGATTTCTTTGCCAAAAAAAAAAAATCATTTCCTTTGTGATGCTACGTGTTTTCTTTAATGCATTTAAAATCACTTGTCAAGGAAGGGGTCCTTAGGCTGCCACAGGCTGCCAGAAGGGTCCATAACACAGAAAAGGCCAAGAATCCATGGTCCAAATTAGTGAGGAGGATGAATGATATCTCAACACCAGATATTTATTAGTTCAGCATTCTGATTCCTATAACACAACAGCTGTTCCCATTTAATAACAAGATGGTTTCCTGTAAATGTGTGCAATATAGCTTTCCCAATGAAGGGAATTAAATTTTCCAGGAGTGACAGCATCAGAATTTTTTTTAAATTAAGAAAAAGCTTGAGAATCAAAGTGAGATTAAAAACATCCATTTTTACCTAAATTGCTACTTCAAATTAAGAAGTAACCATAAATAAAACAAAAACCTTAGTAAACCTCACTCAAAAATAAGTGAAAAATTCACAGACCACTCATTGTTCCTGACTGCATTTATTATCAGTATACAATTGCAGGAATCCGCCAGACATTATGAGGGAACTCTCCATGGAGCGTGGTCCTAAAAGCCATGAACTATAGTCATCAAAACTAAATTTAAGTAGCACCAAGACTTTGAGGAATCCACCACAACTCTTCTGTCAGTCCCTTTCCTCAATCTAAGACAACACGCAAAAGGAATCCAAAAGGAAGGGGGGTGAACAAGGGAAGAACTCTCTGGAATCCAAAGAACCAGTGGAGCTGGGGGGGGGGGGGGAGTTGGAACTATGCTGACCCTCCCCCTCAAATGGAGGCCCTGGAGCCCATGGCCCTGCCCTACAGATAGGCTACATCAGAGGGGCAGAGGGGACTGAGGAGATAGGAGGACTCGATGTCCAATGGTAGGGGAATGAGTTTTTCTAAATACCAGTTTCCTGGGGATGAATTGCTTGATGAAGGGAAGTTCACAAGCAGAGGAGCTAGTGGAGAATGGGGGAAAATGAAGGAGCCATTGAGACCAAGATCAGTTCAGCTCTGGGGTCAGTCACTTCATACTTCTTTCATTTAAAGTCCAAGAGGAAGGAATCAATGACAAAAGGTGCCTCTCATAGAATAAATACATAATGGAGATAATTCAGTGGAGCATGAATTTAGGGTTAAGCACTGATCTGGAGTAAGGAGGACCTGAGTTCAAATCTCACCTCAGACTCTTCTGGCTGGGCAGTTTCCTTATCTATAAAGTGGGGATCATGAGAGTACTTCCTTCCCAGGGAGAATGTGAGGGTGAAATGAGTTAGCACATCAGTTCCTTGGTTCTTGTGGGCTTCAGAACACATCAAACCCATTACCCCTTGAATTTTGGTGAGGGGAAAAAACTGTTTCAGGGGAGCTTGCTTGACCTTCTCCTCTCACTTGCCAGAACTTGTATGAATCTCAATGCCTCGACACAAAAGAAAATTCTTCATAGAGTGCTTCCTCACTCCCTTCCCCTCCAACTAGCAGACACAGAACAGCACAGAACCTCAGGCTAAGCCCACTTGCTTAATTGGGTCAGAGTAAAGAGAAATAGCAATTGTTTTTGTTTGGACCAGAAACCCTGAGGACCAGTACTCCCAGGTATTTTTTTATTTTTTTAATTATGAAAAAGAGGTTATTCTTTGCTTCCTTTCTTACTACCCTACCTTAATCACCGAGAAGCCCTGAGGGTCTTGGCCTCCCAGTTTAATATTTGTTTTGGCCTAAACAAAAGTGACCATTCTTGGTCTCTTGGCCTTCTCTCTTTCTTATCACTTTCTCTGGAGGAGAAAGTGAGGCTGGTGATTTTGCACAGACTCCCTCACTTAAATGCAATTCACTTCCATATCATGGCATCACCTCTCTGAGGTCATGGTCCTCTTTGAGAGTGAAGGACCAACAACAAGCTTTTGTGATAGAACTTCTTTCACTGCAGGTAAAGTGAAGTTTAATTTAATTTTATTTTTATGAAATTTATTGCCTTTTTATTCATGTCTACTTAGTTTTTAGATTCTGTATTACAAAACAATCTCATTACTTAATGTTAAATCAGTAAATTGTGAAAGTTCTGAGGAACTTTCCTGAATTATTTCTAATAACACTATTTCTTATGAAAAAAATTGTTCACTATAAATTTGGGATACAAACACAAATGAATAAAATTCTTATTGAGACTACAGTGGCTTACTGTGATTCCTGCTTTCAGTACTGGTCACCGTCTTTCTTTATTAATATCTTTGAAAATTTTGACAGAAATCCAAGTTAGTCTCAGTATTCTAGACTTCCTGGTATCTAGCTTCTGGAGACTTCTCGAGCACTACATAAAACAAGGGGTGCAGAGACCACCAAACCCAGGCATGGTTCCATCTCATCATCCTAGTATAACCTCATTTCTCTTTTTAGAAGTGACTAAGATTAAGGGAATTCTATAGATATGGTTTATTTAGATTTCAGAAAAGTAGTTGATAAACTCTCTTGAGGGACTTGATAGACTAGATCATAGAATAGTTAGATAGATTTTTAGTTGATTGAATGATTAGATCTAAAAAGTAATTATTTATGGAGTAATGTCATCTGGGAGGAAGCTCTCTTGTGTAGTAAGTACCATGAGGAACTATCTTTGACTTTGTTCTATTAAAAGAAATGGTGTTCTTTTTACAACAATGACCTGACTCAAACCATAGAATGTATTCTTGTCAAACTTGCAGCATAAAAGACATTTGGGGGATAGTTCTAACTCTCGCCCCCATCCATACCTCTCTCCTACCTTAGGCATCTCAGTTTCATTATCCTTTCTCCTAAAATCACACCTCCCTCTAACTTTGCAAAGTCCTTCAAAAGCACTGTTTACCAATGTCCATAGCCTCTGCGTCATCCCTGACTCTTCACTTTCATTCAGCTCCCAAGTCTTGTCAATCCTTCCTTTTCGACATCCCTAGTTTTATCCCCTTGTTTATCCTTCTTCCACAAGGATGTTTGCTGAGTCCCATATCAGCTTATCTGGAATATGGCAGCACCATTCTCTATGATCTCTTTAATCCATCTTCTACACAGCCTTTGAAGTGACAATCCTAAGGTATAGGAGTCTGATCCCAACTGACAGAAGTGAACATTTCTAATCTTATTGCACTCTGACCCAGCTAACTGGATCAAGAGACTCTCCTATCCCCATTCCTTTGCTCAAGTCTCTCCATAACCACCATGCCTTCCCCACCTCTCTATTGCGTACCTCTCTCCACAAGTCTATGCTTTAAGAACCAAGTTAAACTCTCTGAAGGTCCCTCTTTCTATCACGGACATCAGATAGCAATTGATTCAGACAACAAAACTAAGACATTTCCCAGCATGATCCTTAAAGCTGCCAAGACAACTAACCAGTATTCAGGATTATTGAAGACTGCAAAGTTACCCAAGTATTTTGGCACATAAGCAAACAGTAACATAGAGAGAAGGAGAGAACATTGACTCAGGAGACAGGGAACCTGGATCCTTATCCCACTTCTGATGCTTCTAACTTGAGCAGATCCTAGGCCTCATTTTCCTTTCCTGTAGATTTGTGGTACTTCTATTAATAGAAAACACTCACACATACTCACACATACATGCACAGCCATACATGAAAGAAAATGACAAATATGAAAGTAATTAATCTGATCATATTGTTTGCTGTCTTAGAAAGAGCTAAGGGAGAGGGACAGAATTTGGAACTCAAAACTTAAATGAACAGGACATCTGGCAAGATCAACATCTCCATTCCCAGGTTCCTCCCTGGTCACCTCTTCTAGAAATTCTATGGGTCACAAACTATATCTAGACAGCCACCAGTGATTGTGAGAAAAAAACTAGATGAGCTTGTGTGTTGGTTTGTTGGTTTATTGCTGGCCTAGGAGGAACATCGAAGGGCAGAGAGATAGAAGTGACTGCTTTCAGACGGAGCAGATTTTTTCTTCATTTGAATGAATCAGTTCCTGTAGCAGGACACCAACTCCAGGTGATTCCCTGTCAGAGGGATAGCAAGGAAATCAGTTTTGTGTCCTATACCCCAACAACAACTGCTACTCATACTTGAGAGTGAACCTGCTTAATGAGAACTGAATTATATGTGAGGCTCATGGGTATGACTTGATGATATGATTTTGGGTATTGCATCTCAAATAGACTCTGAAGAATTTTTATGCATAGTAACACGAATAGAGAATCACTCAATGTCAGTTTTAATGTAGTATTTTTGTTTGTTTCAATGACCATATGATTCATTAAAAATGCAGCCTAATTATCAGAGTTGGTGACACTACATTTCCAAGCAGTCCATGGCATGAACGCCTCCATGATTACACAACGAAGTTTTGTTCTGTTCCAAGGGGTTGTTCAATGTTCAGTGTCCAAATTAAGGAATTTCAGAATTTCAACTCATGCCAGAGAGAAGCAGCTTTGATTACTGTCTAGAAATGTAGAATTTGTAGCAAGCAGAGAACAATCAGAGAAATTAAGTGACTTGTAGGCAGTGATGTCAGAGGCTTGAATCAAACGCACGTCTTCTGAATCCAAATTCATTTTTGCCCAAACATATGATCTCATTTATGCCATTTGAGGTGGCCCTAAATGGTAGGTCTTCCAGTAGATTGTAAGCTCTTTGAGGATGAGGACTGCTTCATCATTGTCCTTGAATTCCCAGCATGCAACCCAGTCCCCACACATAATTCCCCTTGAGGAATTGAATTGATGTGAGGAGTTCTTCCATCAAAGTAAATCTAAAAGTATCAGGTTGTAAAGAGATTTAAAGGAGGGAAGATTTTTCAATTGATACCAGAGGTAATAGGGAGTATCTGGAGTTTATTGAGGAGGAGGGTGACATGTTTAGATTTATATTTTAGGAAAATCTCTATGGCAGCTAAGTGAAGCATGGACTGGAATGGGGAGAGACTTGAGGCAGGGAGGCCAACCTGAAGACATGAGGTGGGAGAGCAGACAAGAGAAGAGGAGACATATATGAAGACAGAATTGATGAGACAGTTGAGTGACTGGGAAGATGGGGCTGCTACTGGCGATGGGAGACTAGAGGTTCAGAGAAATATTACTGAGTGTCAGTCATATGCAAAAACTGTTCTATTTGTTACAAACACAAAAATGAAATAGAGATCTAGAGTTGGAAGGGATTATGAGGCCAGTGAATCGAAACCTTTCATTTTCCTTTTAAGGAAACTAAGACCCAGAGATTCAGTGACTTGCTCAAAGGCCCATGGACAGTTAGTGTCATAGGTAAAATCTGAACACATAAACTCTGACTCCAGGATCAGGACTCTTTCCATCATGCCACAGTAGCTCCAGTCCATAAACAAAGGAAATACCACTATGATATACCCAATATATGGAAGTGGTCATCCAGCCTCTGTTTGAAGATCTTAAATGAAAGAACTAGCCCCTCTTTAGACTGTCCATTCCATTTTGAAATAGCTCCAACTTAGTTTTTCTTGACTTCAAATCTAAAATGGCCCCTGCATCCACCTATAGTTTATTATCTTACATTACCATCCTTAAGATGAAAATGATTAAAAGCAAATTATCACACATTCTGTACAATACACCCTATAGTTGTGGGATGTGTGTAACCCTATAGAAAACTTAGAAAATCCAGATACCTAAGCTCAGACCAACTTCTCTCACATAGATCAGTATGTAATTTGTTCCTAAGTTTCTTGGCTGTGGTTATAGCTTTGAAAAGCACATCTCTTAGGAATTATTATGGAGAGGACAGAAGGATGAAATGATGATTAGCACAAAGACCTGAATGAACAATAGTTGCCCATCTGCAAATAGGAGTCCTTTTCCAGGAGTCAGCTCTTGTAACTTCTGGGTATCAAAAAGCCCTTACTCATTTTGTCCTGTAATTTTGTGTTAAGCTCCAAAATAAACTCTTCCTCCTACTGCTTCTCATCTTTCTTCTTTCCTCCTCTTCTGCTTCTTCTGTCCCACTTACATTAGGATCATCCTTCTCATCTTTTTTCCTATCATCTTCTTTCTCTTCCTCTTCTTCTTCACCCTCATTTCCCTTCTCTACTTTCTCTTCCTGCATCTCTTTGACTTCCTTCTTTTCTTTCTTCTCCCCATTATCCTCCTTCTCTTTTTTGGCCACAGAAGAACAACAACCTAATCCTTGGTATCTGTTTCTTTTTCTTCTCTGTGATTCCAGCTTAACTTAAAGAAACCAAATAATAGAGAATCTAGCTTCAGGCTAATGCTAGAATAAAATTTTTCATTCCTCCCATTACAATCATCACTTGATTGAACCAATGTGATATATGCCTAGTGGGAAAGCTATTTTGTATATAATTATGCTAACTAGGTCTACTGAGCACCTTCACTTTAATAAATCACTATCTTTAAAATGTCTCTCTGAAGGAGGCAGCCAAGTATTTTCTCCATTTTGCAGATAGAAAAATGAAGCTCAGAATTAGGGCTAAAGGAGTGACCCGGTTGTGCAGTGGGTAAGCACCAGCCCTAGAGTCAGGAGTACCTGAGTTCAAATCTGACCTCAGACACTTATAATTACCTAGCTGTGTGGTCTCGGGCAAGCCACTTAATTCCATTTGCCTTGCAAAATCCTAAAAAAAAGAATTGGGGCCAAGTAAGATGCCCTAGTGTCAAATCAATGGTGAGACAAAGAATCAAAGAGAACACTTATTGCACCTGCTGGGCTCTTCAGATCAGCCCATACACATTGATTCCTGCCCCGCCCAATCTCATTTCCAGGGTTTTCTTTATCTTTCCAGAAGTCTATCAAGAGGATAATTTCATATTCAAAGATATCTTCATTTGTGGAGAACATAATCCACAAAAAAGAAGGATGTCCTGTCCCTTTTTCCCCAATTTTGTAGATGAATAGACAGTAGTCTCATTTTCTTTAGTCAAACTCATGGAAATCAAATAGTATCAACGATAACAAATCAATTCAGTTCAGCAATCACTGTGTCTAAAGAATGTAGGACACTATTAAACAATGGATGAAGGAGAAATGTTAGCTATGACATGGTCCTGGAACCTATTGTTATTAGAGAGTCATTACATACACAAAGAAGAGTAGTTAAATTCACTGTTTAATTATAAGTAGTTATAAATTATGATTATCAGAAAGGTTAAAAAGTTCTACAGGAGATCCTGGGCTAAGGGTAGGAAGGCTGTTACTGACAAAAGGGAAACAGGAAAAATATGGATCACAAAATCAGACTCACAGAATCTGAAGTTGAGAGAAATGTCAGAGGTTGCCCAATTCATAGGGAATATAAATATCAAACTGAAAGGGTCTTCAATCCACTCATGAATAAGAATTCCTTCTATATCATCATACCCAACAACAGGCCATCCATATTATACCAACAAGAGGCCATCCATATCAAACTCAACAAGGGTTAAGGTTATCTATCTATCTATATCATACCTAACAAGGGACCATCCATCTCATACCCAACAAGGAGATATCCACATCATACTTAACAAGGGACCATCCAATCTTTGAGGAACATTGATGGATCAGAGCCTGATAATTTGGGTCACTTTGAGCTAACTCTAATCATTAGGAAGTATCTGCTAAAGTTACTTCTCTGAAAATTCCACACATTACATCTCATTCTGTCCTCTCTGACTGTAACAGAAAAAATTATTTTGTCTTCCATGTGATAAACCTTGAAAGTCAACACTATTTGTAAATGAATTATATAAAAAATTTAAAGAAAACCTCTCTCTCTTCTCTCCTCTCTCTTCTCTTCTCTTCTCTTCTCTTCTCTTCTCTCTCTCTCTATATATATAGATAGATAGATAGATAGATAGATAAAACTTAGTGCATTTGCCAAAATAAGAGAAGAATATAGTAGAACTATAAATCCAAAGCACCAACTCAAGTTGACACAAAAATATAAAGTAAAATGCTGGAAATGACTTCCATACTCTCTGTGTATATAGGTATGTATTTGCATACATTTATACACATCTGGACAGTTCCATAGCACAGTGGCTAGAGGACTGGGTCTAGAATCAGACTCTTCCCGAGTTCAAATCTGACTTCAGAGACTTTGCTGAGTCGGACACAATTGCAGTTACATATGCATATATAGTCTTTGCATATTGTAACATGTGTAACATATTTACCTCTATAATATGATTATATTTAACATTGTTCTAGAAATGTTGGCAAATGCACAAAGGCAAGAAAACTAAATTAGGGAAATAAGCAACAGTAATGAGGAGAAAAAAATATATGTTTATGGACAATAGAAATCCATAATACTTAGCTAGAAAAAGAAAAAGGGAAATAGTACATAAAAATAAATCCATTAAATTGTTAGTATTTCTATTTATTAATGAGAACAGGTAGAAAAAGAAATATCACTTCAAATGATAATATTAAATTCTGAGAGTTAACTTATCATGACAAAACTATATGTACAAATCATTTTTATTGAAATGAAGGGGACAGCTAGGTGGTTCAGTGGATAAAGCACTGTCAGGAAGACCTGAGTTCAAATTTGATTTCAGACACTTAATTGCCAACTCTGTGACTTAACCCCATTGCCTTAAATACATTTTTTAAAAACTTAAAAAAAATAATTTGAAATGAAGGAAGATCTAAATAATTGAATAATTATGTGCTCATGACTGTATGATGCTAATTTAGTAAAGACCACCATTTTTAATCAACTCCTGATTTCAATGATAAAGGGAATTTCTAAAGAACAAACTCCTTTGATCACCATAGATTAGGCTCCTGCTTCAATTTAGAGGGCTATAGAGTTGCCTGAATCACTGGGGACTTTGCCCAGGGTCACTCAAGCAATATGATCAGAGGCAATACTTGGATGCAGGTTGGATGCAAGGTTAGTTCACTCTCCATTATATCATGATAATGAGAATTGCAATAATACCATTAAATCCATAAATGTCCATCTTTTGATTTAATGGTATGTAAATCAAAATATCAATGGATATTTTTGAAGAACTGAATGGAATAAAAATTTACCTGGAAGGGGAAAATGTCAAGAACATCAAGGGAGATCATGGAAAAAAGCTTAAAAAAACAAATATGTTACTGGTGTCAAATTATGGCATAAACCAGTAAGTATTGCAGATATATGATATGGTTCAAAAATATAGAAGCATGGATTTCAGTTTTTTTCCTTGGGAAAATGGAGGCAGTGATGGAAGTGGCCTCAAGCCACCCTTCAAGCTTTAGATCTTTGGTCAGCCAATGTCTCTACCAGGATACTGCAGTAGAACTCTATCTTTAATATTTCCACAATTTCACATCCTAGAGGAACATGTGCAGACTCATCTGAAGTGATGCACAATGAAACAAGTAAAGTCAGGAAACGTATAGACATATAGAATGACTACAAAAAGGTGAACAGAACAATGAAGTGACATTGGGGTGGGACCTCTAAACCTACAGACGTCACGTTTCCCTTGAACTGCTTCCATTCTGCCTCCCTCACTGAGGAGGTCATGCCATGCTGGATGGTCCTGTTCCAGTGTCTCCCAAGCTGGACAATCAATTCTAAAGTTCTTCAATGGGACTTCAGGGCGTTTCAGTATCACTTCTTCTGGCCCCTTTATGAGCACTTGCCCTGGAGTTCTCCATAGAATTGTTTTGCTTGTTTGTTTGTTTGTTTGTTTGTTTGTTTGTTTGTTTGTTTGTTTTTGGCAAGAATACATCTGGCATTCTAACAATGTGTCTAGTCCATCATAGTTGCCCTCTCTGGAGTAACATTGGAATGCCAGTCAGTTTAGCTGAGAAAGGACTTCAGTGTCTGGTACCTTCTCCTGCCAGGTGATCTTCAGAATCTTCCTAAGACAATTTAAATGGAAGCAATTCTGTTTCCTGACATGGTGCTAGTCCACAATCCAGGTTTCACAGGCACAGAGCAAATGACATGAGCACATGACTCTGTAGACCTTCAGTTGGGTAGTCATTCTAATACCTCTTTTTGTCAGTCTCCCAAATATTGAGCTAGCTCTGGCAATGCATTTGTCAACTTCTTTGGCCATGTGTACCTCCTTGAAAAGGACACTGCCAAGGGAAGTGAACTTGTCCACAGTCCTCAAAACTTCTCCATTTGCTATAATAGATGGTTCCACACATGGATGGTGTGCTGCTGGCTGCTGGAGCACCTGGTTTTCTAGGTATTAATTGTTAGACTAAAATGAGCACAAGCAGCAGAGTTCTGATCCATACTTTGTTGCATCTGAGCCTCAGATGCTGCATTGATGCACAATCATCTGCAAACATGCACCAATCCTCCTCCTCTTTGATCTTGGCTGGTAGCCATCAGAGCAGTAAGTGACCTTGAAGCCATGTTCATTCTCAGTGAAGGCATTTGATAGCATGGCTGAAAACATCATACTAAAAGTTACGGGAGCAAGGACACATCCTTGTTTCACTCCATTTGTGATGGGGAAATCTCAAGAGTATTGCCCACTAGCCAGAACCCAGGCATGCCATCATGGAACTGACACACAATACTGATGAACTTCTCCAGGCAACCAAATTTTGACATAATTTTCCATAAACCCTTGTGACTGACAAGGCCTTGGTCAGATCTTCAAATTTTGTATACAGATTCCCTGTTCTGTTCTTGACATTTTTCCTCAAATTGTTGGGCAGCAAACACCATATATACTGTTCCTCCCCCTTTCTGAAGCCATACCAACTTCCAGGTGAAGGATCAGCTTATTGAGGACTCTGATAAGATTCTTACCAGCAAAGACTAAAAGAGAAACACCCCTGTGATTGTCATAGGACAATCTATTCCCTCTTCCTTTATAGAGATGGACAATGGAGGTCTACTTGAATTCCTTGGGCATAAAAACCTCTTCAAGTCATATTACCTGAAAAATTTCAGTCAGTTTTTGGATGAGCACTGGACACCGCCCCCCTTATAGATCTCAGCTGGAATAGAATCAGCACCAGTGCTTTGCCACGCAAAAGAAGCCTGGTAATACTCAAAACCTCTTCTTCAGTTGGAAGAAAACCTCTTCTTCAGCTAGGGACTGAGAGGATATGACAGCATTGGATATGGCAGCTTTCAGCTAGCTTGGTAATGAAGGGAAGAGAAAATGAGGGGTACAGCAGGGTGAGAATGAAATATCAAAGGAAAAGCATTTATAGATTGGGGATACTTTCCCATATCTATAGGCAGAAAGAAAAGGAAGCAAAAGAAGAATGAGAGAAGCTCAAGGTGCATGGGAGAAATGTCCTAGATGTTGATGCAAAGGCATAGAGTAGATTTTAAAGAGGTAGCTTTAAGGGCATGGGCAGAGAGATTAGTCCCAATGTCCTCCTTGGAGACCTAGGACTAGTGGTTATATGGAGAGTTGCAAGGTCTGGAGGTCAGAAAGTTCAGTTACACTATTTTTGTCTATGCATAAAGGGTAGAATATAAGTAGGAACTTAAGGAGAGAAGAAACTATCCAAAGGTTCCTCTGCGGGAAAGGAGATACAGTTATTAAGCAAAGAAAAACAGGGTTGTCAAGCTGCAGGGAGGGCCCAATGGAACTCATGTGCCATATATTTATAGTGAGCAAAATCAATTTAATTTGGTGACTATTTGCAGCAACACACAGTAACCCAAGATCATTGAATAGCAAAGGTTAACCAGAGTGGCAATGGTAGATTCTTGAGATATTCCAAAGAAGGAAAGTTTCCAAAGAGTGGGCAAGATCAGAGATGGTTTCTTTATCCAAAAAAGGCAACCAAGATTACATTGGCAACTAGCAGGCAAATGGTCTCCCTTTTCTTCTCTATAAAATCTTTATGAGAATGATCCAAGTTGGCATGGAGGGTAGCCTCTCCCTCTTTGAAAAACCAAGAAGGGAATAGCAGAGATTTACGGGCAAATTTTTATAGCTGACCAAATCTTTGTGTTTGCATGCTTAAATGAGAACAAATAGAGAATTGCTTAGCATTTATTGTCTTGGGATGGCAAGAAAGCATTTGATTCCATAAAGTGAATTGAGGCATAGACGTCTCTTTTCCAAACAAAATGCAAACTTATTCTAGAATCTATGAATGTACACACGTATTCTAGAGTTCATGAAAAATTTAATTTGAAAAAGATTTTTCCATAACTTGCAAAGTTTTCTCAAAAATTCATATTTAGGGCAACTAGGTTTTACAGTGGATAGAGCACTGGTCCTGGAGTCAGGAGGACCTGAATCCAAATCTGGCCTCAGACACTTAATAATTGACTTGCTGTGTGACCCTAGGCAAGTCACTTAACCCCACTGTCTTAAAAAAAAAGTAAAAAAAATCATATTTACAGATGATATAGATGATATAGACACTATATGTATCACTTCCTAGCACAATACAAAAACTCATAGAAATTTGTAAGCAACTGGTCTAAGCATACACACCTAGAATACTATGTAGACAAAAATCTTCTTGTCCACCTTATGCCCACCGACAACTGAATCTAAAGTCCAATAAATGCTGTAGATAGGCAGGGACCTGGAAAGATCAGGAGGAAGGGATCAGATGAATTGTCCTTTGGTAAAATTGTGTTCCATTTTCAGGGAACCTAAGCTAACCTAAAGCTATAAAGGCCCAACTATTTATCACCTCACAGTACCTTGTGGATGTCAATTTTGAAATGTTGCCATCAATGAATATTTAAAATGACAATTAAATCAAAGGGTTATGAAAACACACACCTTCCACAGAAGCAGCATGTCACTATGTCCCCGAAACATTAATTTAGAGTCACCTCACCCAGACTCTCCTATGCCTCAGGACAGGGGAGAAGTGGCTTGTCACAGGTCATCACCACAAGTTCTTTTCCACTCTTTCAATCCTAGCTCAGCAGGAAGAAGTGGGTTGAGCCTATTATTGAGAATCCATGGAACCAGGAAAGAAAGCCAGTCAATAATATTGCTGAAAGGAGCTCTTTGATGGACAGCTAGTTCCTTGGCCCAGAGTCCCAGAAACCTTGAACTGGAAGAGACCTAGTTCAACCTATACCTGAATGAAAAGCCTGTTTTTAATTGGCAGGAAACATAGAGAAGAACTCATGGAAAAGTAACCCAGAACATATCAAGGATATCATAGGAGGACTTGGTGAAGGAAGTACTGGGGACACAGCCTGGGAGATTGTGGACTGCAAGAAAATAGAAAAACAGCTTTCGATATTTGAAGGGTGCCTCTAGAAGCGATGAACAGATGTTTCAAAGAGGCAGTTTTAGAGTTGGTCTGACAGTCAGGCTAATCATTTGAGGGACCAGTATTCATCTCCTCCCCCCTTGAGACTTCTAAACTCAGGTTGAATTATTGACTACTTGAGGGGTACCTTGTATAGGGGATCCTTTCTCAGGGGAAGTTAGACTGAATAACCTTTGAGGTCCTTTGCCACTCAGAAATTGTAAGCTTCCCAGACATCCAAACCAAGGAGGGAGGGAAATCTTGATAGTTAGACCCCCCCCCCAGTTCTCATTCAAATGATAGCTCTTCTCAAGGGTCTTCCCTCCTCCCCAGGACCTCCCTCCTCCCCAGCTGTGATTTACAAAATCTCTGTGCATTTGTGAGCTTAGCATCTCAGCAATTCCCACTCAACACAAAAAGTCAACTGAGAGACACAGGTCAAGCAGGATCTCCTCAGCCTGACCCTGAACTTCAAAGGCCAGCCAAGCAATTGATGGAGGATACTGTACTGACAAGCACGAAGATGCAGCAATGAGTCAGCATCCTTGGAGCTGACCAAAACTACTGACTCATTTTTACTGTCAAAAGTTGCTCCAAAATGAACCAATTCTCATTTACTTTCAGTCCCATAATGACCTTGTTTGACCCATCACTGTAGCTGTCCACAGTTTGGAATAGTAAGGCTCCAGGCTCTTCCCTAGGACTAAGTTAGTGACATTGAGTGATGGTCTTCACTTCTCAGATGGTGAACTACCTTGGGTCCTGGAGAAGTCTCTTATTCCAGCCTAGTACCCTCTGCATGCTCATCTACTAGTCCTTAAATGGGTCAGCTTTGTCTTTAGCTCTGCTCCTTCTCTTGAGGTGAAATTATTCTGCCCAAGGATAGAGAGAACAGGGCAGACATGAGACTAGGAACAAGCTGAGACCCCAGGATACCCATGAATTTTTATTTGTAATTATGGCTAAAAATAACACTACTTCTGGAATTCCTTTTTAGGACAGGAAGGGGAGCAATAACTTCTGACCCTGAAGTGAGGAGCTCAGATTAAGGCAGCACATACAAGTCAGGCACTCTACTATTAGGTGCTGGGAATAATAAAGATAAAGAGCAAACAATCTCTGTCTTTGAAGACCTTACATTCTTTAAGGGGGAAACAAAATGAACACAGAGAGAGTCAATAGAAAACACGTAGAAATATGTACAGGGACTCTACACAGTGAACAGAGTGGAGAAGTGACCTTGAACTGAGCCAGAAGAGGAGCTGGGAGGTGCAAAGGGGCAGAGGAGGGAGATTGGGGACAGTCAGGGGACAGCTGCCTGGGAACAAGGAATAAATGAGGAAGACCAGTCTGGAAACCAGTCAGGAAAGATGGGTCAGAGCCAGAGATATATTTGTACACAGAGACGTGCATAGATAATAGTTCCCATTCACTAAGCCCCTGTTATTGGTCAGACACTGGGCTAAGTCCCTTACAAATATGATTTCATTCAATCATCATGACAATCCCAGGAGGGCATTATTCTTATTCTCTCCATTTTAGAGATGAGGAAATATTGAGGAGGTGATGTGACTTAGGGTCTAACCCGAGCATGTGAAGACTTCCCCAGGTAGAATGGGCAGAGGAGAACGATTTGTTCCAACAACCATGAAGGTCACGGAAGCAGGTGGAATGGAGTGCTTGGAGCTTGGTTTGACGTGGGAATTGTAATGTTATCTACTTCCTAGGTTATTCTGAAGATCAAGTGAGATAATCTTTGCAAATTTGCAAACCTTAAAGCACTGTGTAATTACTAGTTATTATTTTGATGTTGGTGATGATGATGATGGCAGTGGTGATGTTAATGTTAGGTTTCCCCAAACACTGTGATTTCAGCAAAACTGTCAGTCAACCAAAGACAATGGAAAAATGATTCTTGGATGCTAGTACTATAGAGCATAGTAAAGAGAATCATTTCTATGAAATATAAGGTATTGTTCAAAATAACACCAAGAAAACAGGATTGACCAAATGTTGTATGGACATCTATGAAATATAAAAATACCCAGAACAAGAGACTCCAATCTATAGAAAGTATGCACACTCCCAGGGGCTGTAAGAAGTTTATCACATGGCATGGGGACTACCTGTAAATAACTTCTCTATCCTTTTAATTAATGTCATTCAAGATTAGAAGTAATGCAGAAAGCTGGGAAACAAATTTCACAGCTAGTGTTTCTGATAAAGTATTCATTTTCAAAATAGAGAGAGATTGGAATCAAATCTATAAGATTATAAGTCATTCTTCAACTGATAAATGGTCAAGCAGTTTTCAAATGAAGAAATTAAAACTATTTATAGTCATATGAAAAAAATTCTACAAATCATTATTGAATAAAGAAATGCAAATTAAAACTACTCTGAGGTACCACCTCACACCTATCAGAAGGGCTAAGATAACAAAAAGAAAAATGATAATTGTTGGCAAGGATGTGGGTCACTAATGCATTGCTGATGGAGTTGTGAACTGATCCAACCATTCTGGAGAGCAGTAAATAAAATTGTACATACCTTTTGATCCAGCAATACTACTACTGGGTCTATATCTCAAAGAGATCATAAAAAAATGGGAAAGACCCACATGTTGAAAAATATTTATAGCAGCTCTTTTTGTAGTGGCAAAGAATTGGAAATTGAGGAACAGGTGAACAAATTATGGTTTATGAATGTTATGGAGTACTGTTGTTCTGTAAGAAATAATGAGCAGCTGGATTTTAGAGTAGCATGGAAAGACTCCATGAGTTGATGCTGAGTGAAGTGATCAGAATCAAGAGAATACATTGTAAGATGATCACCTGTGATGGATGTAGCTCCTCTCAGTAGTGCTGTGCTCAAAGAAAATCTTGAGAGACCTATTATGGAGTCTGAATGGAGAGCAAAGCATATGATGTTCACTTTTGAAAACTTCTTTGATGTTTTTCTTTTTTTCTCAAGGTTTACCCCCCCTTCAAATTCCTCTTTCACTAATATAGATATATGTTAAATATGATTGCACATGTAAAACTTTTACCAGCCTGTTTGTCACCATGGGGAGGTGGCAGGGAAGGGAGGATGGTAAAAAAATGTGGAATTCTTAAACTTGAAAATGGATGAATGTTGAAAACTACCCTTGTAGTAATTAGAAAAATAAATTAAAATTATAATTTAAAAAATTACTCAGTATCTCTTCTTTCTCACTTATGTGCATTTGCATGGTGAATAGGTGTTTGGGCTATTGGGAAGATAACAAACTTTTACTGAGCACTCACTATGTACCAAGGACTTTTTTAAGTGTTAAGATTACAAGTACAAACAAAAAGAAAGCCAGACCTTCTTAGGGCTTACATTCAGGTGTCCTGAAAGTCACAGATTTAGGGGATAAAAAAGGGGCAGGAATCCAATGGGTCTTTTGTGGGAAGGACCAGGAAGCCACAAAGATCAGATCACATCCCAGATAGAAGGGAAGGACTTTGGGAATCATTCTCCTTAACAACCTCTATGAGAAGCCCATCTAGCCTTTGTCTGACAAGCTCCAGAGAGAGGGGAAAGCCCCTGCCTGCTGGGACTGACCATCAGCTCTGGATGCCTCTAGGGAGACCAATGAAGAGACACTAAAATTTCTTTACACGTTGGAAGAACTGTCTCCTAGAAGATGCATTAACATCTGCTTAGATCCAATGGACACAATTGAGAACAGTGAGTAGAAACTGGAAACAGGCAGATTCATTGGATAAAGGAAAACTTCCCTATAATGAGTCCTCTCCTGCAGAGAAATAGTCTGGATAGCTGGGCTAGAGAGGAGGCCCCTTCTGGATTCATTCTACAGGCATAAAAGCTTGCTGATGTGAGGGTCTCTCTATAGACATAGAAACTCTCAGCCCAGAATGGATCGCACCTAATCATTCACTGGCACTGGACACACAAACCATTAAGTGGATTCTGCAGCAGGTCAGAGCACTTTGTGATTCTTGTCTACCTCGGCCCCCCTTTTCTTCCATTCCACCAACACTCTGGAAATACAAAAATATTCCAAATGACTGATGGGCCATTCATATTTTATCTATTTCATGGATTGCCACTCTTCTGGGCCCTTCTGCTGGTGCTGACCCTCTCTCATCTGAGCTGGGTGACTTTACTGCCCCAAACCATTTATAACTAGTTTATTTGCTGTAGTGAAAAGTTGGGAAAAATCTAGAGACAATGATTAAAGAAGGATGAACAACATATACATCAAGGCCATAAAATAGGATAAAGTTGAAGTGTGAAAAGACTTGTACAAAGTGATGCAAAGGGAGAAGAGCAGAATTCAGAAAATATCCATATTTTACAACCATGTTTTAAATAGTGATCAAGTTTTTAAGTATAAAGATGGAAAAAATATCAGGAGCAAAGGAGAGAAAATTCGAGTCTTTTTTGTTATGTTGTTAAAGCATATGCTATATTTTATTCAAATTGGAAACAGCTCAGATGCCATGGTTTTATCTGGAGTTCAAAGTATGTATTCTGGTGACTCGTTGTTGTTGTTTTTGTAATTATTGCAAGTCAACTTCTCTCAGGGATGCCGGGAGATGATTCAGATCTGGCCATGAATCATGAAACACCATGATTTCAGAAAAAATGAAATTCCAAGTGATCCAAAGGAAAATGGTGGAGGAAAGTAAAGTGTGTCACATGACCCAGAATGATGGGCATGGAAGAAGAGACTCATTTTACTTGGATGGCAAAAGAAACAGACCATTCATCCAGCATCTGAAAAACCTCAAGGGAATCCTTCTTCCTATCAGCCCAAACATCCTCCAGGACAGTGATAAATTATATGGATGTTCCTGCAGGTCACTATCCCACCTTTCACTCTTTCTCTCCATACTCACTGCTACACCCAGATGAAAGGAGAAGGGAAAGGCCAATGCTTTGGCTCACTTCTTTCTGGCATTTTCTTTGTTCAATGACCTTCTAACTATTAATATCATGTTAAGTATAGAACCAAATGTGCTTATTCCTGTCATGAAGAAAGTCCACTGGACCAAAGATGCTTCCTCATAGAAAGTCAGGGGCTTCAGATGGCTTCTTTTGATGGGCAGTGGGGTTCTGATCCCAGCATCTTTGGATCTATAGACTAAGTGATATCTGTCATCCTTCAAAAGAGTTCATCAAAACTATTACATATGATGGACAGATCAAAGAGGCAACATGGTGGTTAGATTGTTGAACCTGAAGTCAGGAACACCTAAGCCCAAATCCAGGTCCAGATGCTTATAGGTTGTTGAAAGTCACTAACTTGTCAGTACCTCAGTTTCCTCATCTGTAAGACAAAGATGATAATAATAGCACTTATTTCCCAGGATTGTTGTGAAGATCAAATGAACTAATGATTGTAAACCTTGAGCTAAGCCCAGCATGGAATAAGAAGACGGTAGGCTAATTGGTCTTTGGTTCTTTTAATGACCCCAAGTTTCTCCCTGAAACAAAACTCCATCTTTTTAATACCAATTAAAACTGACCTTAGAGCCAGGAAGGTCCCCCTCTCTAACACATAGTATCTGGACTCTCCTTGTTGTACAGATATGGGTTCAAATCCCTCCTCTGACAGCTATGACAGTCTGTCCCCCCTTGATCCATATTTAAGGCCCTTTATCTTCCAGACACTGTGCCAAGCATTGGAATACAAAGAAAGACAAACCCATGGCCCCTTCCCTCAAGGAGCTTTCAATCTAAAAGGGGAGACAACTGAACATATAGGACCTATATGGAGTAAACTAATCAAGCAGGGAAGGCAAGCCTCTTGAGAACATTGGATTTGAGCTGAAGACAGAGGTAAGGAGGAGGCAGAAAGGTGACCAGGGAAGTGGGATCACAGATGGCATAATAGGAAGGAAAATGTCATTGGGCTAGAAAGGCAGGAGGAAGCCAGATGGGAAGGGCATTGAATGCCACCAGAGGACGTCATAGTTAATCCTGGAAGGAATAGGGAGCCATTAAAGTTTATTGAAAAGAGGTGATGGGTGACATGGTCAAGCCTGCCTAGCTTAGAGAAATTCATGTTGGCAGTTGAGTGGAGGACTGGGCCCAAAACTGGGGAGAAATTGTTGAGTAAGGAAACATGGTTCTAGATAGATAGATAGATAGATAGATAGATAGATAGATAGATAGATAGATAGATATATATATCCTTTCCCTTATCTCTCTAAGCCTCTGCTTCTTTATTTCTCTGTAAAATGATGCAAGTAATCTCTGTAATACCTACCCCAAGATTGTTGACAGTCATTATCTAAATAACTTTCAGTTATCATGTTCAATATGAAATGAACACGTTTCATTTAAATCTCAATCCAAGAATGAACTGGTCCTGCAGAGCATCACAACTGGACACCAAAGCGGGAAGTCTTCACTCACTCTAAGTTCTGGATATTTGCAACAATTAGCCAATACCTCAGTCCAACCCAATATGGAACTGCATTGTCTAATACTGCAGCAATCAGTCCTCCTTGGTAATAAAAAGCATTCCACTGAAGTTGATCTTTTCCCATTGCTAACCAAGAATACTTTACTTCAGCACTAAAATGTAGTACACTGGATTGAATAATTAAACTCATCATGAAGACCTGGGTTCAAATCCTACCTCAGACATTTATGAGTTGTGTAGCCATAGGCAAGTAGCTTAACTTTTCTGAGACTTGAGCAACTATCTTAGAGTCAATTCCCAAATTATGAGTGGGCTGTACTCTATGTTAGGGACAAAAAAGAGCAGTCTTTGGAAATTGGGCTACATTTCTAAGTAGAGATGGGATCAAAAGATCACTAATTTCAAACTAGAAGGGACTACACAAATTAAATAGTATAGCTGTCTTAAACCATTTGTCTTCTTAAAAGTTCCTACTGAGTGAAAGTAGTCTCCCATCATTGCAACAATTCTCCTTGGTTTTCTTCTCACTGATTCTCTTACTGTCTTTTGACAGTAATTTTCCTATTTCTTCTTACTTCAATTTGGAAGCATGTGAAATGTTTAGCAATGTTATGAAATCTCACCACTGCCAGTTGAGAAAGTTTTGACAGTCTCAGACATAATCATCAGCAAAGTCAAAGAAAATTCAAGACAGTATTGGCAAGCATGTATGAAAAAGTAATTAACTTTCATTTGTCCTTAGACACTTTAGACACAAAAGACACTCCCTGGTTTCCATAAATACTGGCAATAACACCAAGAAGCTGACTTGTTCTTCTGTAGTTACGTTATCATCAGACAAGACTGTGGGAGCAATAATCTTCCAAAGTAAAATGATGCCAAATTTCAAGTTCCAATTTCTCTTTGGGATGAAAATGTCAAACAATTCACTTTCCAAAGTTGTTCCTTAATTCTTTGCCATGGCTTATGAGTCTCTTAGTTATTCTGATGTCATATCCTTGAAATTTAGAATGATGGCATCAATGTCAAGAAACGCTTTGTGGGTGGCTTGGAACCATTTGAGCCAAAATAACCTTTGAAAACATTTTCAAGTATCAACTTTCACCTGCATGATCATTGCTAATACACATTATAAATGGTCAGAGAATTCAAAAAGAAATAAGCCAAGGTCAATGATATGATTCTATTATGAATTGTTTTCAGAATACATGCAACAATCATGATTACACCCTTGTTATTTACAGAAACAACAAACTCAGTGCCAGCTAAGAGTGCCAGCCATCCTTCTCCCTTGCATTATCAATGGGAAGTGGAGAAGGGTAGGGGTCTTCCTCCTCTTCTTCCCCTTTCTCTAACAGTCAGGAACTTTACAAGTGGAAGAAATTTGTAATATAGAAATAATGCATATTCACTCCTACTTTGCCCTGGTCAAAAAGAACAAGAACATGCTTACGCACGGGCCCAACATTGGGGCCCTACATTGTTTCCTAGAAGATTTCTAAAGACTGTGCTAAGTTTGAAAATGTGGAGTTAGTAATGGAGCCTTAGACCCAGAAGGCTGACCAAACAAGTGATAGCTTATTGGAGTCACTGTGGTTCAGAAAGAGTTTCTACTAAGGAAATGTTCTTCTAGGGACTAGCCCAGTAGCCCAAGTACATACATAATTTTCTTGAAAGTACTCTTTTTTATTATTTCATCACATAGAAAATGGAGAAAACACTGAAGACTCAAAGGATCCTATAATACAGAAAATACAGAGGCACTTGAATAGCCCATCATCCCCTCAGATTTGGAAGTGCCATCAAGGCAATCATTTCACAATCTAGCAAGTGTCTCATTGCCATAGAGTCCTACACATTTACACACACACACACACACACACACACACACACACACACACCAGACAGCAGCATGTGTCATCCAATCTGTGGTTGACTCCTCAGAAGTTAAACTTCTTTGGGGATGACTATATGAACAATTCACTTCTTATTAAATTTAGACTTTTGAAGTCCAAAATTTTAGGTCCTTGTCTTTTTATTGGGGGAGGGGAGGATGCTGCAGCAGGAAATTCTGTTCTTTCTCTAGAAAGTCTGGCCCCCAGATTCTCCCACTTAGGGCAATTCCCAAAGCTTTTGCTCTCTAGGAAATCTCTCTGGTCTAGATGGAAGGTTGGAGTCTGGAATCATATTGCCTGGGGAATTCAACAGCTGCCTGGTCTCACACACAGGGGACTAGAGAGAGAGAGAGAGCAAGATGACAGAAAAACTAAGAGAGAAAAGAGAACCTAGAATATACAGGGTCTGACCATTCTTCACAAAGGAGAAGAAAAAAGAAAAAGAACAGGCAAGACTGAGAAAGCCAGAAAAGGAAAAAGGGCAAGTGCAAAAGAAAGAAGTCAGAAATCCCATCCCCAGGGTCTGTCAAGTCAGGACATGTGCCCTTTGAGCACAAACATGTATTCTCTCTCCTCTCCTCTCCTCCCCTCCCCTCCCCTCCTCTCCTCTCCTCCCCTCCCCTCCCCTCCCCTCCTCCCCTCCCCTCCCCTCCCCTCCCCTCTCCTCCCCTCCTCTCCCCTCCCCTCTCCTCCCCTCCTCTCCTCTCCTCTCCTCCCCTCCTCTCCTCTCCTCTCCTCTCCTCCCCTCCTCTCCTCTCCTCTCCTCTCTCTCCCCTCTCTCTCCTCTCTCTCTCCTCTCTCTCTCCTCTCCTCTCCTCTCCCTCCTCTCCTCTCCTCTCCCCTCCTCTCCTCTCCTCTCCTCCTCTCCTCTCCCCTCCCCTCCTCTCCTCTCCTCTCCTCTCTCTCCCCTCTCTCTCCTCTCTCTCTCCTCTCTCTCTCCCCCTCCCCCCCTCCCCCCTCCCTCTCTCCCACTCTGTCTCTCTCTGTCCTGCCCTTCTCTCTGTCTCATTCTCTTTGTTCCCTGCCTCCCAAGAAGAATAATCATCAATAATGACTGTGATCGGTGATTATTTTTCTTTTTTGTCTCTCTCTCTCTTTCTCTCTCTCCTCAGCATAGCGTAGGAATATAGGAAGTGCTTAACAAAGATTTGTTGAATCAATTTGAAGACATAGAAGTGGACTGGTCTAACGACAAGAATAAGAGACAAGCTATCACTATAGAGCTACATTGGCAACCACAAGAATGAAGACAATCTAGGGAAATTTTTCTGGGCATTTAATGAACCTTCCAAAGAGGATCTATATAAAGATATCAACGAAAAGGAAACTCACATAGATATGGAAGTTATGAAAAGGTTGCAATCTGCACCAATAAATGGAGTTTCATACCAGTGAGATCAAAAGAGTATTCCAGGAAGAGTTGACAGGCTGGACTGCAACCATTAGAATAAAGTCATGATGGTGAATGGAAGTAAAAATGTTATATGAAAATCACTTAGGGTTTTTTTGTCATTAGTTTGCTTGGAAAAGAGAAAATAATGTAGAGTCTGGAGAATTTTCTTTGAAATCTTTGGAAAGAGAGGTACTTAGGTGGTACAATGGATAGAGTACCAGCCTTAGAGTTGGGTGGATCTAAGTTCAAATCCTGCCTCAGACATGATACTAAATGTGTGATCTTGGGCAAGTCACTTAAACTCATTGCTCTGAAAAAAAAATTAAAAGGTGACTCTATGGATGAAGGTTAGATATTCTCTTTGACCCCCAGGACAAAACTAGTAACTATGGGTGGAAATTTCAGGGAAGCAATTTCATGCTCAAGATGAGGGAGAAAGTCTTTAAATTGTCCCACTCAGCGGTGACTAGGTGGCACAGTGGATAAAACACCGGCCCTGAAGTCAGGAGGACCTGAGTTCAAATCTGGTCTCAGACACTTAATAATTACCTAGCTGTGTGGCCTTGGGAAAGCCACTTAACCCCATTGCCTTAAAAAAAAACCTAAAAAAATTGTCCCACTCCAATGACTCATGAGGTGGAGGTGACCCCAAAGGCTATACCAGGGGGTAATAAGCTCTGGAAGTTTTTACCATACTAGAAAGGCATCAACTCTGATCCTGGCATCAGACTAAGTCTGCTTTTTTGAACTTGGTATGGAAAGGTTCAACTCCAGTAAGTCAATCAGTTACTTAGTGATGAATTCTTTGGCATGGCAACCAGTACAACAAAGAAAAAGAGTTGTGTCCCCCATTCACTTCTGCCGCAGCAGTGGCAGAGAGGCAGAAAATGATGGTGGCAGAGGGGTACAAATCCTAAAGCTCTAAAACAAATCTGAACTTGGTACTCCAAATGTGAGAACTTTCCTGATGAGCCAATGAGCAGACTCCTGACGGAGCTGCCTCATATCAACCTTGACCTTGCTAGTACCAACAAGCCCCAAAGGACTAAGGAAGTAGACATTAAATAGAAACGCAACTCATGGGGGTTCATTGGGGAGACAAATGAAGGAATTGGCCAAGTGGTCTTGCTGTTTGCCCAAGGACAAAAACATCTCACAGAGCTCATGAAAAGTTGTTACCAAAAGACCGCCATGAAGAGAATGGTTACAGACACATCGACATCTGTCCAAACTCCAAATTTCATTAACAGATACTTTGAAACTTGACAACTTCAAAGTATAACTAGAAAACATAAGTGAGGCATTCACAATGAGCATGTCCAGAGACTTGTTTAGTGTAGACTACACAGAACTTTCATGTTTCCTGCTAAGAGAATCCATTGGCATTAGGCATGGAAAATACCCCCAAACTAATCAAATATGTTTTTAACAGAAAGGAAATATTTTATTACTGATGTGGGTCATTCTTGTATCAGTCATCTGTGTATAGAGCAACAACCAATTTGTTAGTGAAGTTCTGAACCTTCTTTTGTATCCTGGACCCCTTTGGCCATAGCTTGGGTGAAGCCTATGAACCCCTTCTAAAAAGGATGATTTTAAATGCTAAAATAAAATGCAGAAGAGTACAAAAGAAACCAAAGGCTAGTGAAAGGAAAGATCTCCTTTCTTCCCATCAGAGTTGAAAGACTCCCTGAAATCTATCCAACGAGTCCTTAGGGGGTTTGGACAAAAGTCAGAAGAGTGCAAAACCATGAGAAAAAACACAACATACAATTTAAGCAGCTTGTCAGTGCTGATAGGAATATGTTCCTGATGATGAAAAATTAGGCTAAGTAGAAAAGGAAGGACAGTGATTCCAAGTCTAGTCATTTTCTAGAGTCGTAGCAAAGAGGCAGCAGAGCAAAATGCTAAGAAGGCCCTTAGTCTGCAAAGTCTTGGCTCACTAGACAAGCAAAGAGACATGGGAACAAAGGAAATACTGGTTTGGAGTAAAAACTCATATGAAAGTCTTACCAAGAAGGATTATGGGAGATTATAAGTGATATTGCCTCCTAAATCAGAAAGAAGCAATAAACCAGATTGAATAATATTTGGTGGAAAAATGAATAAATGTACTCATTTTTGAGGGACTTGAAGGATGATGATAATAATAGAGGGAGTTTAGCAAAATGGTAAAAAATGAAAAAGATCTGTGATGATTTTGTCCATAAGGCCATAGAGACCCCACCCCAGGAGGCCAACAGCATGGTCCTGAATGTGCTTATGAATAAAGTAGAAAGGGATCCAAGAAGCAGGTGAATTAAACCCACATCTATGCTGAAAAAATACAGTTGGGGAGGCCTTGAGGGGACAGCCAATACCAATAATGACCAGCATTTACATAGAGCCTACTATGTGCCATACCCTCTCTAAGCACTTTACCAATATTATCTTCATTGATCCTCATAATAACTTTGCAATCAATGGAGGTGATGAAATTGAGGCAGATACAGGTTAAGCGATTTGTTCAAGGTCATCCACTTAGTGTCTGAGGCTAGATTTGAATTCAGATCTTCCTGATTCTAAGCCCAGTCTTTGAGAAGATATCAATCAAGGCCATGGAACAAATTTCAGCTAATGACTAAGAAAACAAAGCATCAACCAGATCTGGCTACCTTCAGTTGTATGAAAAGAAAGAGAGAAATATCTCCACATACCCAGAGGAGATACTGACAGTGTTAAAAGGGAAAAGGCAGGTTTGATACGTGAAATGCAGTCAGTCAATAAACATTTAAATGTCTACTATGTGCTGGGGCTACATAAAGAGGCATAAGACTGTCCTTGCCCTCAAGGAGCTTACGATCTAATGGAAACGCAAGTGCCAATAAGGTCTATATAGGGTGAATGAGAAATACTTCACAGAGGGAAGAAAGCAGGATAAAGACAGGTTGAGGAAGGTTTCCTGTAAGATTTTCATTTCAACTCAAAGGAAACCAAGGGAAGTGAGGCTGCACAGTGGATTGAGCCTGGAGTCAGGAAAACTCATCTTCCTAAGTTCAAAAGTAGCCTCAGACACTGTGTGACCCTGTTTGTCTCAGTTTTCTTATCTGTAAAATGAGCTGAAGAAGGAAAAGGCAAGTTTAAATGGGGTCACAAAGAGTTTGAAACTGAAATGACCAACCAACCACATGGGGGTCAGTACTCAGAGTATAGGAGTGGGAGCATTCTAGGCATGGGGAGCACCAGAGAGAATGCATAGAGCCAAGAAATTCAGTGTCTCATTTCAAGAAACAAGAGGTTGATGGCCTGTATCCAAGAGGGCATGTCAGGGGCTTAGGTATAAAAAAAAAAAAACAAGAAAGATAGGAAGATGGAGAGGAGGAAAGAGGAAGAGGACTAGTGATAATGACTTTAAAAAGGGAAAGAATAACAATCTTGTTTTAAGAATGACTTTGAGCAAAAAAGTTATTTTGTCTCTTATAAATACCCAAATTACCTCTAAAGGACATATGAAGAAAGCCTCCTTAAAGAAAGACTCAATCTTCATCCAGAGAAAGAACTGGAAAATAGAAATATATGGAATCATTTTACATATTTTTGTGTAGATACACATATATGACCTATATCTACCTATTTATGCCTAGTGACAGCCTTCTCTAGGGTGCTGTGACAGGGAAAGGAAGGAAAAAAAAAAGAAAAAATGTGCATGATCATGTTGCTGTAGATTTGAATAGAATAGCAAGCTGTGCATCGCTGATCTGCAGCTTCATGGCCAATCGTTTTTATTGTACTATGTCATGGAAATGCTGATTTTTGGTCCATAAGTTTAAAAAAAAAGACAAGAAAATCTCCAGGCTTTTGGATCCCCCAAAAAAGGAAAAGACAGTATGTCAAGGAAACAGTTTCCAAAATGTGTAGAAGAGAACAAAAAGGCACAGACGAGCAGGCCAGACAGCTTTGGATTGATCAGGCACTTTTTAAAACAACCTGGGCTTTGTTGAGATATGTGGTTTTCTGGATAATTCTCTTTTTTTCCATTTTTTATATATAGCAACAACAATAATAGAGGATATTCATATAGTGCTTACATATAGTGGCCAGGTACCTTGTGAAGAATCTTACAATTCTTATTTCATTGAATCCTCTCCACAACCCTAGGAGGGTTAGGCTGATCCCCATTTCACAGATGAAGAAACTGAGGCAACCAGAAGCAAAGTGATTTGCCAGGGTCACCCAGTAAGTGTTGGAGGCTAGGTTCAAACTCGTGCTTTCTAACACTATGGCATTCGCTGCCAATGCATGCAGATGTTCGTGTTCAGGGAGTGATCTTTGACAAAATCTGAGTAATATAAACATCAAAATTAAAATCCTGGAGCAAGAGTAATGAGCTGCTCATGTGATGAGGATGAAGGTCTGATGGGCAGCCTGTGTGGCCATCTCTCAAGATGCCCAGAAAAGGGAGGTTGACCAGTGGGGACCTCAAGGGAGGACTTAGCTAAGGATTCCAGGGTGAGGGGGCTGGGATGCAGAGGGATCAGTGCCCTTGGCCAGAACAGTCCAAGCCATGAGAGCCCTCACCTGAGGATGGAACGATTAGGGAAAGCCTTCTCATAATATACAATCTGCTTAGGAGTAGAAAGGCCACCTGTGCCTTTCTGGGCTGGTCGTTGCTGCGCCCCCTCATCTGAGTCTGCAAGCTCCTGACCCGAGTTTAGGTCTGAGAAGCAGGAAAGGTTTCTGGACTCTATCCCATTGGTCAGCTGAGAAGGGCAGAACTGGTCTGAGATTGCTGCCCTAGTTATTCCCCTAGGCTAGGCTAGAAGTTGGAAATGAGACCTTGTTTTTAACCTGGGGTCCAAGCTTGCTGCTGCTGCTGCTGCTACTAGCAGCTTCTGAAATTCCACCCAGGCCCCCCTGCCCTAGAATGTCACTCCCCCCGGGCAGGTCCCCTTTTCAATCCTCCTTGAATCTCTGACCTGGAACTGAGTGATAGATTAAAAAAATCTGCCAGGGGATATCTGTCCCTGCCCCAGTGCCCTGGGATGAGACTGAGGGGGCCCCTTTTGTGTCAGGACCCTCCTCTTGCCCTGGTGCTCAGCTTCTCAGGCTCTGAAGAAATCCAGAAGGTATGCTTCCCAAAGTCCTCAGACCTCCCTGCCTATCTCATTATGTCAAGCTGGGCCAGACAAATAAGTCCCTGTGACTTTTCTGGATTTCCCAGTAAAGGTTTGCTATAGTACATTTTCTAGATGTTTCTGCAGGAGTTTGTGGAGCAGAACACCCCATGCTGTTTCCAGCCTCTCTGCCATCTTGGCTCCAGTTCCGAAGTGGGCAGCTCCTGGTCACTGGAGGGCTGCCAATGGAAAATGGATGACCTCTTCTCAGGAATGTTGTAGATCAAATTATCCCTCCAGGGTGGGATTGACCTAGATGACCTTGAGCTCCCTTCCAACCAGGAGTCCCCAGGATTCTAAGATTCCATGGCCATGCTTCCCAAGAACACTGGAACTGGACTGAGTTCAAATCCCACCTAAGACACCAACTAGTTTCATGATCCAGGACAAATCAGCCTTAGTGGTCCCATCTAGAAAATAGGAATAAGAATGGCACCTGCTTCCCAGGAGGCTTGTGAGGATCAATGAAATGACAAAGGTGCACAATGCATTGCAAACTCTAAAGTGTTTCTAAAGACTAGTTGTTGTCATCATTATTTCTTTCCTCCTCCTCCTCTTCCTCCTCTTCCTCCTCTTCCATGGTAGTCCCATACCCATGTCCAGTTCACAAGGCATATTTGATCTGTCCTACAGCATGAGGGGATTTCAGAAATCAGAGCCACACCAGGGAGTCCAAACATATTCCCCACCATGGATTTAAAGTAACAAAGGAAACTTAGAGTTCATCAAATTCAACCTCTCACTTTCCAGATGAGGAAATTGAGGCCCAGGGTTGTGATATGCCCAAAATAACCAAATAAGCAGGCTAACCTTGTCCACTGTTCCATGATGACCTGTAGCAAATGGTTTTTGTTACTCTTTTCCTGTCTGCTCCTTCCTCAGTTCCCTTTACTATTCATCATCCTTATCATAGTCACTAACATTGTGTCTTCCCCAAGATTCTTTCCCAGGCCCATTTCACTTTTTCTTATATACTCATTCTCTTGGCAACCTCATTGACTTCCTTGGGTTTAACTATCATCTCTGTTCAGATGTGTATCCATCTCATCTTTTAAAATTAAACCAACATTAAAAGTTTATTTTCAAACTGGAGATACTGGAGACATTTCAAACTCAATATGTCAAAAACTGAACTCATTACCCCACCCTCCAAACCTTCCTCTCCCTAAACATTCCCATTTCTATCCCATGTAGCATCCTTCTGGGTTAACAAGTTGGTAACTGGAGCATTTTTCTATACTCCTCCTTCTCCATTGCCACATAGCCAATCAATTGTCCAAACTTGATGCTACCTTCTCTCCACTCACAAAGGTACCATTTTAGTTCAGCCCTCCATCACTTGTGCCTAGATTTTTATAACAACAGATTTTTACACTTTGTCTCCCTGTTTGGCCCCATCCTATACCTTCCTGTAGACCTGTAGACCTCACCACATGAGGACCTCATCACATTTTCAATCAACTTCATGGATTTCCTATTGCATCTAGTGTCAGCTAGAAACTCTACTGTTGAGCTTTTAAAGTCTTCAACAAGCTGACCTGTCTTTCACTTTATCTCATGGGACATGACTCTCCCTCCCTCTTTTGCCAAGCAGTCAAACTAGATTTCTTTCCATTCCTCCCACATAACACTCCACCTCTACTCTCCACACATTGCTCCAGCCTTTCCACTTTTCTGAAATGTTTTTCCTCTTCACTTCTGTTTCAAAGAATCACTCTCCTCCTTAAATATACAGTTCAAGTCTCATATTTTGCATGAAGCCTTTCTTAAGAACAATCTCTCAAATGCTAGTATCATTAATGTCAAACCAACTTGTATTTGTTCTCACTCCCCCACTCCTCCAAGGGCAGTCTTCACATGCTTGGGGCAGACAGCTCCCTAACTCACTGACAGGCCTCGACCTGATGGGTATCCTCAACCCGACTTAGTCCATCAACCAAGATATTTTTGCCAGGGTATGTCTACTGCACATGCTACAGTTTCTTGGAGCCACAGGTTAAGAATTGGGTGAAAGTTGTGATGAACAGCACTGAAAGGGGCTCAGAAAGTCCTCACATCTGAAATATTGGTCCTCCTTGATTACCCCATACACAAATAGTGGCGACATTTGTTCCAATGACTGTGAAAGGTGACTGAAGCAGGAGCTGTGTAGTGCTCAGAGTCTAGTCAAGTACTGAAGACACCAAGGCCAACCACTTCTTCCTGGGCCACTGCCAGCCATTCTGACTTCTGCTTTACCACTGGACTTCAGTGACTCTGGAAGAGAAAATGAGGCTGATCTTTTTGTGTAACTCTGCCTCATTTAAATCCAATTCCCAGTACCATGATATCATTGGTTCTCCTTAAAAATGAAGGACAAAAAAACAATTTAATTACCTTATGTATGTATATCTTTACTTAATATTAATTTGTATATTATATATATATATATATATAATTTGAACTTATTTTCTTCTTAAGTAGAATGTAGGCTCCTTGAGAGTAGAAATTATTTCATTCTTGGTATTTATAGTCACAGCATCTAAGACAGTGATAGATACATAGTAGATAATGAATATTTGTTGGTTCATGAATTAACTGATTGAAGAAAAGCTGTTAATAGTTGAGAGGATTTACAAAAGTTCTGCGAATTCATGCCCCCCATGTTTATACTTAGGCAAATGAATATCTTCACCATTAAGGATTGCCTCTCCATTCACAAGGACTTTCCAGGGAAAGGCAAGCTTTCACCCTTATAAGCATGGAATGACTCACCTTAACTGTGACAAGGTAGCATAAGACCTTGGACAGAATAGGAACTTAATTTATATTCATTGACTTAAACTGAGGTGGACAAGAAGGAATCTCCCTGAATTGACGCAAGGAGTCTCCTAAGCAAGACATTCCCAGGGATACTGATATCCCAGATCCAACCTCTAGCCCTAACCTTGATTCTAATCTCTAAACCTAATCCCAGCTCTAGCCCTGATGTGAAGAGAGGGTAGCAAGTTTATCCATATAACAAAAGTTGACAAATAAAGTGAATGCTGAAAATGGATAAAGACCACGTCTAGATTGCTTCTAGCAAACATGGGCCAGTTGTTAAAAATCCTGGTGTTGACATAGTTATGAACAGAATATTTATGAAAATTGAGTAACCTTAGTCCCAGGACAATTAAAGAAGCTTGGAAAGTGTCGCTGGCAAAGAAAATAAATGTCCAGCAAAACCCAGGGAAAATTCAGCTGGATTCCATGAAGAAGCCCTGCATCTGCTTCCCCTTCTTGCAGAAAAAATCTCTGTGCTTTGTGAGGAAGAGCCTTCTTGTTTGTCAATAGCCACAGAGCCCTTATTAATTGGCTTTTGATATGACTTAAGAGTTTTTAATATTTCCAGGTAAGATTCAAAATTAGAATTGGCATCTTCAAGTCTTAATTGGAAAGTCATGGAAAAGGGAAAGCCTCACTTTGGCAAATCACCAGGGAGAGTTTGTGAAACAAATGAGTCTGGAAGGAAATCAGCCTTACATTATGAAAAGAAATAAACTGTTGTTTTAAGAAAGTCTATAGGGGAGGACTTGAGTTCAAACGTGGCCTCAGACACTTAATAATGATCTAGCTGTGTGACCTTGGGCAGATCACTTAGCCCCATTGCCTTACAAAAAAAAGGCAAAAACAAAAATAAAATAAAAAAGAAATGTATTAACTCACCCAAAGGAAGGCTTATACTAAATTAGAGAAGCTTGACCATTTTTGTGTTAGGGACCCTTTAGCAGTATGGTGAAAACTAGGTACCCCTACTTAGAATTTTTTTTTAGTTTTTTTAGTTTTTGCAAGGCAATGGGGTTAAGTGGCTTGCCCAAGTCACACAGCTAGGTCATTATTAAGTGTCTGAGGCCAGGTTTGAACTCAGGTCCTCCTGACTCCAGGGCCAGTGCTCTATCCACTGCGCCACCTAGAAGCCCCTTAGAATTATTTTTTTTTAAATTGAAGAAAATACTTTATTTCAGTTAGAGGTTACCAAAAATAAAGATTTTTTTTCTTATCCAAGCTGACAGGGACAGAAAGGGGGACTTGATGAATTCCCTTGCTAAGACTCCCTTAAGGTCACATCCAAGAGAAATGGACCTAAGGACACCAGAGAGAGTTTACAACAAGAGTACCAACTGTGACCAAAAAAAAACCAAACAAGAAAAGAATGCCACCAGGGGCCTCCTGCAGAAAGTGACACTTGAGTTGAGTCTTAAAAGGAACTTAGAATTTTAAGAGTAAAAAAAAAGACAAGAAAGAAAACCTCTCCTGACTCGAGGACCAGTCAGTCCAAAGTCATAGAAACAAAAGGTATCAGAAAAACGTGACTGAAGTATATCATGCAAGGAGGAGTAAGAGACTATAAGAAAATAAGAAATCAGGACATTTTATATAAATGCTAAACAGGATTTACTATTTAATTCTGGAGCTCTTAGGGAGCCACTAGAGTTTATTGAGTTGGGGGTGACATAGTCAAACCTGAACTTTAGGAAGATCACTTTGGGTGCTGGGAGTGGGAAGGGTGGGAGGAGTAGTGTGGGAAGAGACCTGAGGCAGGGAGACCAAGTGGAAGATTATTAAATAGTCCAGGAATAAGGTAATGAGGGTCTGAACCCATGTGGGGAGTTGTGTAAGTAATGAGAATGTGTAATGCAAGAGAAATAAATTATACGAATTAGCAATAAATTGGTTATGTGGTATGAACAAGAGAGATGAGCCAAGGACAACAACAAGATTGAAATCTGAGTGACTAGAAGGAATCATAAGAAGGAAAAGCAGAGGGGAGAGGGAGAGGTTGAGCTTGACACGCCTCCTGGACATCTACTTCACAAAGGTCTCCAGGCAGTTGGTGAAGAGCTAGCAGGGGTGTCCAACCTTTGAGTCGCATCGTTCAACAAAAACGTGCCCAAAGCCTATGTAATTTATGACTATGATGAAGCCCATATTACCAATTAGTATAGTCATTAAAAGTAATTGTAATAAAGTATGAACTCTGAAAGCCACACGTAGCCCATGGGCCGAGTGTTGGACACTCATAGAGTTTAAGAGAGACTCAGATTGGATCAACAGACCTGAGCATCACCTGCATAGATTAATGACTTGAAGTTATTATTTCTATTTCCCAAAAAAAGAGCAAATGTAATAAGAGTATGTATCCAGATAATATTGACCTGTAAATGATAGTAAAATGTAAATTCTTTTAAGAAAACAAGGGTAGGATTTAGTTTTTTTTTGTCATTTATAGGCAAATAGAACCTATAGGAGCTGACAAATCATCAAGAGAGAATACAGATAAGAAAGAAGATAACCCAAGACAGAGACTTGCTGGGCATCCACTCATAGGGAGCATAATATGAATGAGGGTTCAGTAGTGGGGAGAAACAAGAAAGAAGACACTCACAAAACTCTAGAGAGAGGAAAGAGCATTGAGAATAAAGAGAAAATTGACAATGTCAAATACTGCAGGGGAGTCAAGAAAGTTGCTGAAGCGGCCATCAATAATTTTGTAGAGAACTGTTTTAGCACAGCTAAGTAATACCCGGTGATTGTTTTACAGTGTGTGAACGTTACTCTGATGATTCAGGAAGACCACCGACAATTGGCTGAAAAATCCAATGAACCATGCCACTTGGGGCTTCAAGTAGCTGAAACCCTGGAGGAATTTCACCAGCTGGAAGCTGCTTGTAGAGGAGAATCCTGGAGGGCAAAAAGAAGAAAATTCCCTCTCCTTCCCTCATTGTAAGTCATATAACTTAGAAGAATGGTTCCTGGATAAGTAGAAAACTGCAATTAAGGAGAAGAAAGAAGCACACCACAAATAGGAAAGTATACAGACAGAACCTAGAAATGTGGCCCCAGGCATCAGAGAATTAGACTATGGAGAGCAGCTCAACAAACCTCATAGCAGATGAGACACTTTCATTCAAGGGAAGCTCCATGAAAACTTTACAGAAAGAGAAAGGACTTCTGGGTCCTGAAGTCTCAAATATTAGGAGCTACCTTTGCCCACATATGTGTGACTCACTACCATTGCACCCTGCCTTTCCTCTGGCTTTTCCTGTGGACACTATTTGGGAGAGAAGGAACCTAAGATTTGGGGAGGAGGAGAAAAATGTTTTGTAACCACTGTTCGTGTTTTGCCATTTGAGTAAATTCTTTTGCTAAGAGATATTTGAGTTGACTCACAGACTGTCAACAGGAAGCACACTAGTGGGGGCTCATGATACAAGGTCTTAGAAATACAGACCACAGTATTTTCACTTTCCCAACTGGAGCATGAAGAAGCTTTTAAAGACTGAAATCCTTCCCCTCTTCCCCCTAGATAAGTGAACCAGTCAGTAAGTTAAGAAAAATTATGGAAATTCTTAAGGGCAGATCAGTGGGAAGAGCAAATATAATGGGAAATTTCTTGAACTATTAATACTTCTGGTCTCTCTCCGACAATAATTAGCTCTCTCAGAAACATCTGGCATATAAGACCAGAGGCCTTTCTCTACTGAACAAATCTCTCCCATGAAAAAATTCCTAGAGCATCACAACGAAGCTTCATTTAAGACACACACCCAGTTTTTGGTAACCCAGTCTGCTCAGAGAAGGTGGCAGCATATCTCTAACAGTCAGATGGGATGTCCCATTGGGTAATTTATGGGAAATAAGGATTATCAAGGAGAAACCTCAGAGAGGTGACCTAGAGCCAGAAAGATCTGAGTTCAAATCTGGTCTCAGATACTTACTAGCTGTGTGACCCTGGGCAAGTCACTTGACCCTTGTCTGCTTCAATTTTCTCAACTGTACAGCTAACAAGAGTCTGAAGGAAGATTCAAATCCAGGTCTTCCTGACTTTAGGCCCAGTGTTCTATCTATCTCACCCCTTCTGGGAATGAGGTATTAATTTTAACTGACTTTCCTTCTTCACCCAAGGTTGTGTCAAGACTTGTCAGGAATCCAGGTGGATTTGTAAGAGCTGTGCATCTTCATGAAATTCTAAAACCACCCCTAAAAATATTTGAACCTTTTTTATTTTCAGTAGGCTCAGAAATCTTGTCTCTAATAAGGAAAGGATGTACTGTGGTGGTTGTGTTGATTATATTAAGAAGGAAAATCATTCTGAATTCCAGAAATTTCCCTTTGGAGACAAACTATACTCACCCAGACTTGAACTCTGCCACATTTTGCAAAAGGTTAAGAAATTAATGAGATACATAGACATGTTTCAATGTCCTGGAAACAGTCATTTAATTTAAACTTCATTTAAAAATCTGTCGGCTACAATCAAGACAAGACTTAGAATTCAAGGCTTTTCAACAAAGGTCCTTAAATCAGTCCCTACTCCCAAAAGTCTAGCAGGGAGACAAAAGGCAGGACATGACCCATAGGCCAGTATTCAGAGACTTTTCATTTGAGGGAATACCAGACAAAAAAAATGTTTATTGGTTCCTACTATTTTCTAAAGAAAATATTAGAAGTCATCGAGTCCAGGGACCTCATTTTAATGAGGTTTTTGTTCTTCACTTTTGAAGAAGACCATGACATCAGGGAGGTGATGCCATGACAAGCACATGAATTGGATTTGAGTGAGGGGGACTATGCTAAGTCACCAGTCTCATTTTCTCCTCCATAGTCATCTGGGTCCAGTGGCCAGATAGGAATCAGAACAATTAGAAACGGCCCTAGATGGGGGGAGGGGCAATCAGGGAATCGGGGTTGACTTACCCAAGGTCACACAGCTAGTGAAGTCAAGTGTCTAACACCAAACTTGAACTCAGAGCCTCCTAATTCAGGTCCTCATTTTAAAGATAAAGGAAATTAGATCCATAAAGGCTGAGACCTGCCCAAAGTCCACCACATTGTGTGCCTGGGTTTATGGGAGGAGAGAGGAGAGAGATAACATTTAGATCTCAAGTAGAATCTGTTTTTCAAGAAACATCATTAGACACACTAGTTTATGCTCCACAGACTTAGCTTTGAGGTCTCCAGTTAAGTACTGACCTTAAGGTACTTTCATATTGCCATGCAAGGGTGGCCATAGCCTCTTCGCCCTGCCTCCTTTTCTGCCCCATCACCTGACTCTGTGCCTCCAGTTTCCCCATCCCCTTTCAGTTAGACAAGAAGTCAGGTAGCATCATGTGGGCCAGGTGCTAAATGAGGAGGTGGGCATACAAAGAAAGGCAAAAAACAAGCTACCCAGGGTTTGAGAGGATGGGGGCCACACACACACATACACACCCCCTTCTCCTAGGGCATTTCCTCAGTGCCCCCACCATCCACTTTACTTGCCCCTCCTCCTGAGGATCAGCACAGCCCACAGCCCACTGCCGCCTGGGCTCCAAGTCCCCCATTCCCATCTGTGGCTGAACAGGGGGAGGTCCTCATTCCAGTGGACCTGGGAAAGTGGATGCTGATTAGAGTAAAGAAGCAGGAAAGAGTGTGGTGGTTCTGCTTACCCCAGAGTGGAGCAGCCTAAGTTTCATGGGGTCTGTTGAACTAAACCACACTCCATCCCTGAGCTGGACAGAGCCCTGTCTCCATCTTTTCCTTACCACGATGTCTCCTCTTGGGGCACTTCTATGTTTGAGTTGGTTCAATATGACTGGGGTCCTTTGCAACCTATCGAACATCTTCCCAGAATGTCCGGGCCATGACTTGTGCATTTCTGGGATGAAGAAGGGAGAGCTCCAGGAAATGCTCAGCACCTGCTAAAGCTGTAGAAGTTGTCTACCCCCAGCTGGAGGTGAAGGGTCCCAGAATCATCCAGAAAGCAAGCTGTCAGTGGCTAGTGATGAGTGAGGCAGGCAGCTCCCCTGTGGCCTCCCAGCAGAGTGATTCCTGGCTGGCCAATGACTTCAGAAAGCTATGTTTGCAAGCAGGGCTAATGCTGATGTGGGAGAATACAGAGTCCACACAGGAAGGCTGGGAAATCAGCCCCCACCCAGGTTTTGACTGTGGTTCTGAGGCAATTGTTCTTACTGTCAGCAAGCTCTCCAGGGTCCAGAATTTTGTTTTGGAGAAGCCTGAATAGAAGGGGCGGTGATGCCAAACCACTGAGCTTCTCCCTCATTAACTAGGGTTTATGGTGTTGGTTCCTGAGGAAGGATTCCCCTTAAAAGAAGCAGCAATGGTACTTTGGATGATTCTGGCCTTCCCTAGTGACTTTCCTCTACAGCTCTCTCCAGGCGCAACCTCCAGCCTTGCCACTCATTCTCGTACATGTTCCCTGTGCTGCTCCCAGGAGCCATCATTATTCAGGGTAGAACCAATCATCAGGAATCCATTAAGCCCTTACAATGTGGTAGTCACTACACTAAGCACTGGGGATGCAAAGAAAACACAAAACTAGCCCTGCCTCAGAGAGCTTACACTCTAAGACTAAACTCTTTTCATGCAGCTGTCCATTCAATCATTGATTCTCTCATGAAAGTACTATGGGATTCCAAATGGTTTTTCCTTGTCAAATTCTGCCTTTTATAGTGAAGCATTAGCTTGCATTTGAGAAATGGAATGTCTTAGTTGATAAGTGAAATTCCTTTTTTTTTAAAGTTCTGATCCTTAGAATTCAATTAAACATATTTGAAACTTTGCAGCTTGCATGTCATTGCTGTGAGAACATTCTTCCCCATGCAGAGGACTACTCTCCCATGTTATCCCAAACACTGCGATTCTTGTCCAGGTATACTTTGCAACAGAGAAGATTTATCCAGTCCATAACTGACCCAGTCTTCTCATTGCTTCTTCCAGGGCCCCTTCAATTCGAATGTGAGGACCTCATTTTAAGAAAAACATGATAGCTATAGAGTATCTCAAAGAGGTCAACCAGACTGGGAAGGGGTCTTGAGATCATGCCATTCATTGGAGGAGAGGAGGATGTTTTAATCTTAAGAACAGAAAACTGAAAAGGAAATGATAGCAGTCTTCAAGTATCTGAAGGATTATAGGTCGTTAGAGGGGAGCTAGACGGTATAGTGAAGAGATTGCCAGGCCTAGAGACAGGAAGGTTCATTTTGCCGAGTTCAAATCTGGCCTAAGGTATTTTCTAGTTGTATGACTGTGGACACACAAAGAAGGAAATGGCAAACCACTACCAAGAGAACCCCAAACGGGGGCATGAAGACTTGGGCAGTTTGAGATTACTGAATAACAACAATAAACAACAGGCATTGGAGGAAAGTGACGGAAGAATGCATCTTTACAGGATGTTTGTAATCTCTTGCTGCTAAGCTAGCAGCAAGGAGTGGGATCTCCTTAAGTCTTAGGTTAGATGGTTTCTAACAAATGGAGCTGCCAAAAAGTGAAATCAGTGGCCAGAAACCAGCTGCCGTGGGAGGTAATGGCTCCTTCCCAGGAGGAAAATAAAGCCTGGATCACCATTTGTTGAGGATGTTGAAGGCACTTCCTACTTGGTTATGGGTTGGATGAGGCAGATGGGCTCAGAGACTCATTGATCCAAGGGTATTGGTGGGTGCCCAGTTTCTCCCACATTCTCCTCATCTTTAAGTTTCTTTGTGTAGGTAGAAGTTTAAACAGAAATAATAGAGATAACAAATCCCAGGTCACTAACTAACTAACTCTGTAGGAGATCAGAACAAGGCATAGGAACGCAGAAGACGAGGCCTGAGGTATCCTTACTGCTGTTCTCCAGATGTTCCAGATCACCAGATCACTGATGGTCATTTGCCACTGGGGTAGGAGAAACTGAGCTCCCAGTGCCATCTGCGTAGGCTCAAGGATCCATTAGCACCCTCAGCTCTTTATCCTTGGAAATTGCTCTTCTCTTAATACAAACCAAATTGACATCAGCTTTTTTTTTAACTTCAGCTGTCAATGATTAACTAAAATAAGAAACTACCAGGTCAGGCACATTGTTCCTAATGCCCATCTGTGAGCCATCATAGTAACGCTCTTCTCCTAGCTCACCTGAATTTAGTATTGGGGAACTAATAGATAATTATCAAAGGCTTACTGGGAACCAGTCCCCTGCTATAAACACCAAATGGGAACGTTCCCTGGAGACAACACGAACATATATTTATTCTAGTGCATACACAACATGTGATTAATATCAATATCATAATTGTATAAATAGCAGAAAGTGAGGTCAAAGGTGTTTTAGGACAGAAGGCACTGGCAACTGAGGATTTCAGAAAAGCTCTGGGTAGTGGCTCAGAGCTAGGGCTTGAAGAAAAATAAGGACTCCAAAGTATGAAGATGAGGAAAGGGTATGTTCAAGGAATGAAGGATCACCAATGCAAAGAATGGAGATAGGAGAAGGAGCAAGTGGGCCAATGGTGGGCTAGAAAACAAAACATGAAGAGGAGACCACTGTGGAAGAAGATGGAGGAAGGGATTTGGTCACAAAAAGCTTTCACTGGCAAACAGACAAAGCCCCTGGAGTTTGAATCCTTTTGGGGCTGTTTGAGCACATTCCATTTTTTGCCTGGATGCCAAAATTGCAAGTTATGCTTGACCCTCAATGATGGACTTGCCTTACCTTATCTTACATTAACTTGTCTGAGATGAGCATCATAGGACAAAGGGAAAATTGGAAGAACTGGGGTTCTGATCACACTTCTGGTATCACTACTTGTGTGACTGTCCATTCCCCTGTACCTCAGCTTTCTCACCTATAAAATGAGGGACTTGAACTACATGGTCCCCCAAGATGCAGGCACCAGTTCAAGGACCCTCTTTATAAAATTTCCTGATTTTATTTTTATGGAAATTGGGATTCTTCCTGATCTCAAAAACAGAAATAAACAGTCATTTTCCCAAATGAGAATTGTCCTTACCACCAGCAAGGCAAAGGGACTATTCTCACTCTTTGGGCCATATCTAACTATTCACATTCAAGGAAAAGAAAAAGTCCAGAGGCTTCAAAGAACACTTTTTCTTAGATTCAGATTTTTGAATTAGAAGAATTCTGTGCAGACAGATACTTTTAAAAGGAGACATTAAAGTTTGGAAATTGTTCTGTAACCTACCATCCCCAGAATTACTCAAAGAACAGAGAGTTCAGTGACTTACCCAGGGTCCCATAGGCAGTTTATGCCTTCTCTCTATGAAGCCTATTCTCTAGCCACTGTACAGGCCAGGCTGCCTGGTCAAAAAGAAATAAAGCCAAGAATTTCAAAAACTAGGAGAGAAGGTTTCTGGAAACCCAATAAGGAGTTACTTTGTCTAGTTTAAATTACTTTTGCAGATTAAACTTCTATACTCAGAAGTGATAAAGTATAGTTCATTTGGCTCCTGGTTCTTCTTTTCCAGATGTTTGCTTCAACATGATTTACCCAAATCATACATCAACCTTGTTTATTTTACTGTTTTCATTAGTATAACTCTTGGAAGGAATTCCAATCATCAGCTTTGCAAAATGACCTTTTCTGATGCAAATAACCAAGCAGAGGAGTGGACAGATTTCATTGAGCCTATTTAGGGTCAGGGCAAAGGCCAATTTTACTTGCTCCTTTATGGGAGCTTTGTGCCAGGCAAGCTGTGAAATCTCCTCCTTGGGCCTACTGATAGCTTTAGGAACAAAAATCTGCTTTTTAAAGAAATGTAGCCAAGACATTGAGCAGCTTGGCCAGTGACTGGGAAAGTGGTAGTGGCCTTTATAGTGTTAGGGAAGTAGGAGGAAGAGACAGAGGTTGAGGGGAGGGGGAGATAAGGAATACTGATTTGGACACATAGACTTTGGAGCCAGAAGGGTGGGAGTTGGAATCCAGCCTCAGACACTTGACACTGGCTGTGTGACTTTGGGGAAGTCACTTAATCCTGATTGCCCAGCATCCAGGATCATCTCCATTCATCCTGATTCACATCTATTCCTCAGATTCAGATGGCTCTGGAGGAAAAAGTGAGGTTACTGCCCCCCTCACTCCAATCCAGTTCATGTACTTGTCATGGCTTCATGTCTCTGATGTCATGGTCTTCTTCGAGAATGAAGGACCAAAAAAACCCATTAGCCAAAGATGTCCGAGAGGCAGTTGGGGATGTCAGACTAGAACTCAGTGAGGGCAAGATAAGTAGATGTAAATCATTTGCGGAGAGCAGATAATTGAATCTACAGAAGCTGATAATTGAATCCACAGGAGCTGATGAGATCAATAGGGCCAGGGTATAAAGGTCTTTAAAAGCTAAACAGAGTCATTTACTTTCTAGAGGCATCAGGGAGGCTGCTGATAAGTAACTAGGGGAGGGTTTGGCTCAAATCTGGGCTTGTCCAAAATCAAGGAACTCTGTGGCCATCCAGGCTAACTGGTATTTCCCAAAGAACCCCATGTTAGCTGACATAACATCCAGCTCTGTTTAATGACCTCCAAGAAAGAGAAACTACACATAACCCCATCCATGGCTTGGGTTGGGAGAAGTCTTTCCGACCATCAAACCCAATTTGCCTCTCAGCACCTTTTATCCTTCTCTTCTTCCCTCTCAAACTGGGGGCAGCTAGGGGGATAGAGCACTGGCCCTGGAGTCAGGAGGACCTGAGTTCAAATGTGGCCTCAGACATTTAATAATTACCTAGCTGTGTGACCTTGGGAAAGTCACTTAACCCCATTTGCCTTGCAAAAACCAAAAAAAATAAAAATAAATCCAACCCCTCTCCCCCAATAGAAGCTTGCAAAGACTTGAAGACAGGTTTCCCCTGTGAGGTTTCTCTTCTCCAGTTTGAACATCCTCAGTTTCTTCCATGGCTCTTCATCTGACATAGACTCAGAGGAACTCTACTTGTTACCCTCCTCCTTACACTTTCCAGTTCATCATGTCCTTCCTACACTTGCCCAGGAAGCGCCCCTAGTCAGGGCCTAAGGATGAATTCAAAGTGAGGTCCTCCTAACTCTAGCTGCCCCTGAGCCACACCACTGTTTGTCCAAGTCGTGGATGTAAAGGCCCAAGACCAATACAATATTGCCTGAACATCACAGTCCGGAGCTTTTTGTTCCTTGTGGACCCAAGAACAATGGGGAAATTTAGCTTCTGTGGTCTAAAAAGTAGGCAGGATCATTTGAATCCTTGTGGGTCCCCAAACTGGAAAACAAATGTTTAAGAAACAATTGAATTTAGCCTCCCTGTGGAAATATACATCAGAATGTTTGGAAGGAATGAGGCCAACTAACTCTGCCCAGTTTTCAAGAATCAGCAGACTGCTGAAGGAACACCCCATTCCCTTACAGCAGTCAGAGATTCATATATTGCTTGGAATCCAACTAGTATCTGACAAGAATCTGCTCTCCAGCTTTCCTGGTAAATGGCCATCTGGGCTTTGGTGAAGACATCCAGATTGGGGAGCCCACCCAGCAGGACAGCCATCATCTCCTATTGGGCTTGTTCCAGGTCACCTACCATTGGCAAGGATTCATGGTCCACACATACTCAGGAACACTTGAATACACACACACACACACACACACACACACACACACACACAGATATTTATGTCCACATTTCCACACACATATTCACTCATACATGCACACACAAACATATACACATTCACTCATAACCAACCACACCTTCACCACCATTCCCTCAGACCTGAGCATAATCAAGTTAAAAGATTCTTACCTTGTTCCTGGCATGTTCCCTCAGACACTACTTAGCAAGCTCCAGCTGCTAGATTCTGGGTTACAGAGGGGAAGGGGCTATAGGAGGAGGCAGAAGACACCACCACTCCTGCTTTATTAACTTCACGGGAATTAATTAATTTCTTCCTTCTGGGGGTTAACACTTTCTAGAAGCCAATATTCCTGATTTAAACCAAAGGAATGAAAATGGCACTAGGTCCTGGTCATAGAATCTCCAGCATCAATGGAACAATTTGGGGCGGGGGAGAGACTGACACTTGAAATTATAGAGAGACAGCAACACCCCTTTAAATTTAGAATTGTCAACCTTAAATTGTCTGGAGCTTCTTTTTATAGTAGCAAAACACTGGAAACTAAAGCATGCCCATCCATTGGGGGATGGCTAAAAGGGTAGGGAATAATATTGTCAAATCAAGTAGCAATTATTAATCACCTACAATTTTCCAGGTACTGTGTCAAACACTAGAGATAGCAGGAAAATAAGAACCAGCACCTGGTCTCAAGAAGCTCAAGGTCTAATAATGCGAGAGCACATGCAACAACTTACATGCAAACATGGAGACAAACATCCAAGGGAAGTGCTAGAATGAAGCTTCTTATAGGTGGGACTTTAGGATGGAGCTGAAGAAGGAAAGAATATCCTGATGCCAGACGCCCATGAAAATACACCAAGCTGGGAGATGGAGCCTCATGAGAAGCAGCAAAGAGATAAGTGCCACCAGTTTATGGAGAACATGGAGAGAAGGAAGGTATAAGGAGACTGGAAGGACAAGAAGGGGCAGGTTGTGAAGACTATATGACAAACAAAGGATTTCATATTTGATCCTGAAAATGAAAGGGAGTCCCTGGAGTTTATTGAGTATGGGGATGAATATACAGGCCTGCACTTTAGGAAGATCAAGTTAACAGGTGAGTGAAGGATGGACTGGAGCAGGGAGAGGCTTGGGGGGGGGGGGGGAGGGTGGCAGAACCAGCAGCTATTGCAATAGTCCAGGCATGAGGTGATGAAGGCTTGTCCCAATCAATCAACCAATCAATCAACAGGCACTGTGCTAAACCTTGGAGATATAAAAAGAGGCAAATGACTCATAAAAAATGAACAAAGAGCCATGGGAGTTATGCCACAACTGTCAACTCCAAAAAGACCAAAGAACTCGCAGAGGTTGTACAGTAAAATATGACTTCTGAAAAATAAAATAAACCAAAGAACCACTGAGATTATAGAAAAGACTTTATACTAATTGTCCACTCTGAAAAACAAAATTAAAGCACAGAGGTTCCAGGGGAAAGCCTTCTTTATTCAACTGGAGGAGGAAAACAAGATTTTCATACTGATGAGCCACAGAGTGCGGCAAGTGCCTGGTGAAGAAAGTCTGTTCATAGCAGGGTTCAAGAACAAACCATGGTTCCTACAGGTGCTTGCCTGAACTCAGGGATCACCTAGGCCTGGTTTGAGCCAATTCTGTGGTTTCTCTGCAACAGTTATCCAGAGGGAGAGAGAGAGAGAGAGAGAGAGAGCACGAGCACAAAGAAGTGTGCCACACTCAGGGAATAGCTGGCTGGACACTTAGGATGTCTCCTCATAGCAAAAAGAGAAGAGTAAAAAAAGAGAGGGGTGGTCCTGGCTCAGGGAGCCTGACAAGACAGTTCCTACATTAAAGAAATTTATGCTCTAATGAGGAGGGGCAGCTAGGTGGTACGGTGGATAGAGCACTGACCCTGGACTCCGGAGGACCTGAGTTCAAATCCAGTATCAGACATTTAATAATTACCTAGCTGTGTGACCTTGGGCAAGTCAATTAACCCTATTGTCTTGCAAGAAAAAACAAAAAAAAATCTAATGAGGAGACAACATGCTAACAAATATGTACAAACAAGCTATATCAAGATAAAGAGTAAACAATTTAAGAGAGGTTCTGGACTCAAGAGAGATTGGGGAAGGCTTCCTGTAAAAGATGGGATTGGGGGGCAGCTAGGTGGCACAGTGGATAGAACACTGACCCTGGACTCCGGAGCACCTGAGTTCAAATCCCACCTCAGACACTTAATAATTACCTAGCTATGTGATCTCGAGCATATCACTTAACCCCATTGCCTTGCAAAAAAAAAACTAAAAAGAAAAAGAAAAAGATGGGATTTTTAGGACTTAAAGGAAGACAGGGAGATCAATAGTCAGAGTGAAAAAGGGAAAATATTCCAGGCCTGGGAGACAGCTAGAGAGAACACCCAGAGCTGAGAGATGGAGGATCTTATTTTGGATCAGCCAGGAGACTAAAGAGTATGTATCAGGGAATAAGGTGAGAAAAATGGAAAGGAAAAAGGGATAGGGGCAGATTACAAAGGGCTTTAATGCCAAGCAAAGTGGTATGAATTTGGTTCTGGTGGCAATAAAGAGCCTCCGGAGATTATTGAGTGATCAATGATATGGTTGACCTGCACTTTAGAAAAATCACATTGGTGATTGAATAGATGAACTGGAGTGGGAGAGCTGGAGGCAGGCAGGCACCCCAGCAGCCATTGCAATAGTCCAGTGTCAGAGGAGAGAGGGGGACAAATGCCAGAAAAGGGGCAGAGGTGACATCAATGGGGGAGAGAGAGAGTAAGTCATCTAAGAGGACTCAAGGATGAGAACCTGAGGGACTGGAAGGATGAGAATGCTCTCTATAGTAATAGGGAAGGTAAAAGGAGGTTTGGGGAGTTGGGGGGGGGAGATAAGTTCTGTATGTTGACCTCCAGATGGCTACTGGACATTTAGTTTGAGAGACTGAAAAGCAGTTGGAGATATAAGACTGGAAGTCAGGAGAGAGTTTGGAGAAAGCTAAGTAGATCTGAAAACCATCAGCATAAAAATAGTACTCAAACTCAGGGGATCTGATAACTTCACCAAATAAAGTAGTATAAAGGGAGAAGAGAAAAGGTCCAGACGGGGGAGGGCAGGGATTTAGGAGAACGATGAGAAAGGGGTGAATTGCAAAACCTAGAAGAGAGTAGTTAGGTGGTGAGAGTTACCAACAGTAAAGGCTACAGAGAGACTGAGGCAAATGAGCATGGAGAAAAGGTCATTGGATTGGGGAACTAAGAGATCACTGGAAACTTCAGAGAGAGTGGTTTTATGGAATAACGGAAACCAGACTGTAAAGAGTTAAGAGAGGGAAATGAGAAAAAGTGAGACACTTTCCAGGAGTTTAGCTACAAGGGGCAGAAGAAATTATAGGACCAAAGCGAGCAGAGATGGAGGGGTCAAATGAAGTTTGTTTCAGGATGGGGACATGTCTGTAGGAAGCAGGAAATGATTAAGGAAAAATGAGAGAGTTGGAGTGATGAGGGTGAAGGGAGAAGGGAAACAGGATGGAATAGGATTGCTTGAACACATGGAGGAAATGGCCTTGGTCAGGAGCAAGGTGACTTCATGTGAGACAGAGGTGAAAGAGGATGCTGAGGCACCTGATTGATTCAACATGAGGAAGAGGGGAGAAGAGGGAGTTCATGGTGCGAGGGCTCAACTTTTTTTCTGTAAAATATAAGGCAAGGGTCTCAGCTGAGAGGGACTCATGGGAGGTTTGAGGAGGGTTGGAAAAGTTTTGAAGAGACATTGTAGAGAGTGGGAGAGTAGGATTGCCAGACAGCCCTGGGAGCCCAGTTGAGGCTGTGTAATCTAAATGCATAGTGGACCCATTCAGAACAGTTCCATAATTTTCTCCCCCTCCATTCAGCAAGACTTGTATAAGCAGTGACAGAAAAGAAGGGAGGACTTATAGGAGAGGTGTGGAAAAGGTGAAATAAATGGAGCTGGCAGCTGGTTAGATATGGGAGGAGGGGAGGGGTGAAAGTGAAGAGTAGAGTACAGCCAGGTTGCTGGCCTGGGTGACTGAGAGGATGGTGATGCAGAATCAGGAAGAGATGAGGACTGGCAGGAACCAATAATGAGTTCAGCTTCAGACACTTTGAGTTTAAGATTTCTAGGGGGGTCAGAGAGGTGAGACTGGAGGTCAGGAGAGAAGTATAAATGCTTCTAACAAGACTTGATTATTAAGCAGTAAAAAATGGGCAGGATCAGAGAAAACTGGGCAGACATGTATGAATTACAGCAGAGTGAAATAAACAGACAAGAGAACAATTTATAAGAGACCGTTACGAAGACAAGCAACTTTTTTAAGACTGAACACTGATGAATTCAATAACAAATCACAGTTCCATCTCTTGAGAGATGGTAGGCTACATACAGGATGAAACATATCCTTTTAGAAGTGATCAATAAGGGAATTTGCTTGGCTCGATTATATTTCCTACTTAGATTTTTCTTTTCTTTGTGTTTTTTGTTGGGGACAATGGGTGAAAGAGAGAATAATTCTTGTCCATAAAGAAAAATAATTCTAAAAGTTGTCTGTGGATAGCTGTTACTGGTGATGTCAAAGAGACTAACATCCATGATCTGAAGTAAAGTTATTATTCACAGTACCTTGCTTTGGCTCTCCCTCAAAAAATAGCTTTTTGTTTACTAGAGTGTAGAAAATCCTTTGATGGTATAATTATGTTATTAAATTCAATTTAACATTCATTAAATGTCTACTAAGTACAAGGTTCTGTATTATGTGTTGGGGATTGAAATTTTAAAAAGCAAATTAGGTCCTGTCCTCAAGAGATTTCCATTCACTTCTAAGTAATGTTCTATAAAGAGTAATTGCACTCTGAGTTAATTGTGTTCTTTGGTTTTTATCCTGGAGCCTATTGGAAAACAAATTATTTGGAAACAAGTTTATGGGTTACAAAATGACCCCAGGTTATCAGGACCCTGGAGAGACAGAACATGAGAAGAAGCATGAAGTTGGAAGAGAGTCTTCTCCCTTTACTACTACTAGTCTTTCAGTAACAAAGAGGACCACACCAACCAAACAACTAATTGGAGATGTCCATTACACAATTATATTTATTATGGTGAGGGCTATGCTGTGGAAGGCATCCTTCTCATTTGCCTTTACCAGAATCATTACAACCCATGATTGATTAGGACTGATAGGAAACAGGACTATTGAAGATGGTTTGGCTATTGTGGGAGTCTCTTGATCTTAAATTGGTTTCACTTCCTTCCATATCATTGAGCCACCATGGTGCACCATCAATGCTGGGCAAGCACCAGTAAGGAATATCTGACAACAGAATGCAACTACCCCACATATCCAAGTCTGCATCTCAATGGACAGCCTTTCCTCTCAGACTTTCCTTAATTCTCTTCCTCCTGTGTCATCAAGGAACCACAGAGAACCACCAATGCTGGGCAAGCATCAATATGGGTCATTTGTCAACCAAATGCAACTATCAGGGAAAGCCTTAAACTGTCTCTTGATGGATGAACTGTCAGGACTCAAACTCTACCTTTAATTCCAACTGCCCATCCCTCTGAGATGCTCTCCAAAGCACCAACATTACTGGTATCCAGAGAGTAAAGAAGGAGATGTATTTCAGTTCACACTAGCTGATGCTCAGTTGTGAGAGAATATTGGGGAGCATGAGCAAATTGAGTGAGGAATAGAAACTGGCTGACAATGGGGGGTACAATGCAACTGGGGTCCCTCCCTAAGGCCTTTGGTCCCAAAGTTCCTCCCCTTGTGCACCATAATGATGCTTGGAGATATTCCAGTCTCTGTCCTTCCAAAGTCATGACTCAGGCTTCTCTATGTCCTGTACCAGGTTCAGATAGAGGTGAGCAGTGATGAAAGCTGTGGTCAGATTCAGTCTCTGAATGACATTCCAGATGATCAGAGTCTTCCCTGGGGGAAAGTCTACAGCTTCATCCTAGGGTACAGGAGTTCATAGTGAGTGTGTTCCTGGTTCCAGATACACTAAAAGGGCAGCCTCTCCAGAAACTATCCCAGGATCTCTCCCCTTAAAGGACAGAGGTTTCCTCCATAGGGACAAAGCTGAGACCCCCTTACATGATTGATTTGAAGGCAGGCTTGCCCCAGTGCTAACATTCCTAGCTAGCTCTCTGCTCCTGAGTTCATGCCCCACTTCCTTGAAAGGCAGTCCAGGGCCAAGTAGAAGCAGAGAGGGCCTAAAGTTTAACATCAATAGGCAAGGTTTAATTCTATTAAATCAACCCTCTCTTACCCAGAGTCAGATTCACTGACTATCCTGGAAATGGAGAAACTAGCCTCTCATTTCTCAAGCTGATTCAAGTTGAAATCAGTAATTATATCTACTACAAGCTCAGTAGTAAGCTCTTCAAATGCAAACTGACTCTTAGCCTGCCTTGGGTTGGGAACCAGAGAGCATTACGAGGTGGTGCCAGAGCTGCAGACCTAGGCAGTACTAGGAGAAGCCATCCAAGAGTTGGATTCTAAATTCAGTTTATTTCCATACTTTATTCTAGTGACTCTTAAAGCTAAAAATGATGTGACTCACACAAATACTATAGCCTGGAGAGAATGCACAGAAGAATTGATTGTATAAATACAATTTAATAAAAAAGTCTAATTTTACATAAAAAGTACAACTCTGCAATCTGGAATTGTGCAAATAAAGTGGCTAAAAAGTTCATACCATTTGTCCCAAGATTCCATTGCTGGGCATATAACTCAGAGGATTCTTGATTTTAAAAAAAAAAAAGGACCACATATACTCTAAAATAAAAAGGACCTTTTTGCAATTACAAAAAATTAAAAACATAGTAGACACACACCTGTTGGGCTATGACTAAGCAAAATGTATTTGGAATGTAATGAGATATTACTGACCCTGATGAATATGGAGAAATGTGGAAAGATGTCAATGAACAGATGCAAAGTGAAGTCAGCAAGGCCAGGAGAACAACATGGACAAGGACTAAGGACATCATGGAACTAGAAAAATATGAGCTCTTCAAACAAGCAAAAATTAATGTTGTAAAATATAAACCCCAAACTTGGTTCCAAGCCAGAGTTCTGAGAAGAAACCTCTCCCATACCCCCCACCCGCCCAATTCCTTCACAGAGGCAGAAGGTCCCCAGGGACCACAGGCATGAAAGAGTGCACAATATGTCAGATCCTTTTGATCTTGGTTGGTTTGGATGAGGATTTTTCCCTCTTCACCCCTTCACCTGATGCCTAGCTCTATTTGGACAATTCAGTTTTGCTGGTGAAACCTCCATTTCAATGCCAAATCAACTCTCTCAGGGCTAGTCCAAATGAGAATATGTTTGTCAGCAGGTCTCCTGATTCTGTGCTTCACCGCGCCCCTGAACTGTGGGTCAACAAAGACAAAAAAAGGGGAGCATTGAACTTTTCTATGTATAACACACTGAAACTTTTTATTTGGAAACTTTGTGAACAGATTAGGAAATTTAGTTTCTAAATTGAAGTTTTAATGGGTTGTTACAAGAGAATGTTTGTAGTGACACTATTTTTGGCAACAAAGCTAAGTTTTTAAATGTCTTACTAATCATGATAGCTTCATAGTAGCATTAGCTAATTTCTCAAAGTATAATATACACAAAGAATGACAGAAATCACATCTCAGGGGCAACTAGGTGCTGTGGTGGATAGAGCACCCGTCCTGGGGTCAGGAGGACCTGAGTTCAAATACTGATACTTATTTGTTGTGTGAGAGCAAGTCACAACCCCATTGCTCCACAAAAACAATCAAATCAAATCATATCTTAAATAATCTTGATTTTTGGAATTGCAGAAGTCAACTTCTTGGCCAATTTAATCTATTGTCACTGTTTTCTACCTAACATATAGTTGAAGAAACACTCATCCACCGGAGAGCCATATACTTTCCTTTGTTCATAGATTACACATATTCTCCTTAGTATCCAGTGTTTTTGCAGAAGTCTTTAAAAGTCATTTGCACTTTTGATGAGGGTGAAGCTAAAGACTAGACTTGGAATTTCACTGAAATCAGGAATTCCCTCTGTTGTACCTATCAATACCTTTTCTGAGAGTTTCCTAGAACCTTGAGAAATGAAGCTACTCACTCAGGGTAATGGGACCAGGATACATCAGGGCAGAACTGGAATCTGGGCCTTCTTTGACACTGAGTTCAGTAATTTATCCACTAAACCACTCTGCCTCTCTTTCAACTAGTAAACTATTTAAAAATGAGAGATGGACAAGGACAGCAATGCTGAGTTTTCCCATATATAAGTGGCCTAAATGGAAAACAGATAATTTGAACTCATTTCCAAAATACATCAAATGAAGCAGGGAAGTTCCACGAGAATTGCTCTCCAAATTTCAGTCCTTGATGCTGCTGCCAGCTCTTGGGAGCTTGTTCCAGTCATTAACGGCACCAATGTGGAGAGAAATGATTCTTTCTAACCAGTTCACTCTGTTGTCCTTAGCATTGATCCCCAAGAAGAAGGCAATACTGTGGTCTAGCCCTATTTGGACAATTCTACATTCACAGAACCCTATGGGACCACAAAAATTAGAAGAGTTTGTCAAAACTTTTCAGCTAAGATGACTTGAATATATTTAGCTAGGTCAGTGAACACAACAAGGACCAATGACTTCATCTTGGGAATGTTTGTCTTGTAATAGATCTTTCTGGGTCAAATGGACCATATCTGGAGAGACTGACAGGTCTGAGCAAGGGAGAGGTCTGAGCTTGTTCCACAATACCAGATCTTACAGCTAAAGGTCCCTGTAGTGAAATCTAATTATTGGATAAAGACATGTTCTCATGCAGCCAAGGCCTGCAAGAATTGAATCTCCTTCCCTGCACTTTTACAGGCGCCTCTATCTGGGACCTGGAAAAGGAGAAGGAATGCAGGACTGGAGGGGGAGAATGCACATGGCTAAACCCCCCCCCCCCCAACCATTTTAAAATTATTCTGATTGACCATGTGCAACGCATTACTGTTATCCAAAGTTCCCTTCGTTCTCTTCAGTGCTGGTTTTCTGATATGACTCTGGCAGAGAGGCAGTCGGTCATAATACCTGAGGGCTAGCCGCAGAGCCAGGAGGACCTGGGTTCAAGTCTTACCTCTCTGATACATACTAGCTGGGAAACCATGGATAAGTCCCTGAACCTCAGAGGTTTTTTTTTAGAAAGTTCTTGGTTTTTTAGCCCACCTGACTCTCTGTCTGCTCCCTCCTTCCTTCCAGTTCTAATGACATAATCACAGGTTTATAGACTTAGCGTTAGAAGAGGACCATTAAGTCCAATCCTCTCATTTTATAATGAGACAGAGAGGTTGAGTTGCTCAGAGTCACACTATCAGGAAGTAACTGAGAGGGGATTTGAACTCCTCAAGTTTTCTTCATTTTAAGTCTAATTTCTAGGCCATGCTGCCTCAATCTAATATAAGCAAGCAACTGTTCTCAACTCAGGGGAGACAAAGTCAATGGAAGAGAACAAATCAGAGAGGAATTCAGAAGAAGGAAGTCAACAGTCTGGGAAGTTATCCTAAGTGAACATTTTTGCTAAATAGATTAGCCTAGCACTTATAGGCATCTTGTTCATGCAAAAACAAATATATAAAAAATAAGCCAAATCACTTCTGAATTACAGAACTGTAGCTGCTGCCTCTTGTCATTAGAATTAAATCAGAGTGTCTGAGCCCGGACAGGGAGCAGCCAGGCTGCTTTTTTTCTCTTGAATCACAGAACCCTAGAAGGCCAGCTTCACTTTGGAAGAATCTGGGCAGGGAGAGAAGATGTTGGTGCCACACATGTTGGGACTACCACAAGCTAACTCACAGGCAGCAATCAGTCCAGGATTCCTGCAGTGGAGACAAGGAAAGGCCACCAGACCCTTCTGAGAACACCACATACTCTGAGAATGTCTACTTCCCCAGAGATCTTAGAAGATACTAGGTTTGCAGCCAAACCCTGAACCAGTGGTCACTGGCTGAGTCCCCAAACTTTCTTATGACATATGCTAGGTAATTGGAATTCGTAAAATACCTTTTTTCATGCTTTTATTTTATTTTTTCAACTACATGCAAAGATAGTTTTCAATATTCATCTTTTTGTAAGTTTTTGAGTTCCACATTTTTCTACCTCCCTCCTTTCCATCCCCCCCTCCCCATGACAGTCAGTAATCTGATATTGGTTATATGTGCACAATCACCTTCAACACATTTTCAAATTAGTCATGATGTAAAAGAAGAATCAGAATTACAGGGGGGGAAATATGAGAACATAAAAAAACAAGTTTTAAAAAGTGAAAATAGTAAGCTTTGGTCTACATTCAGACTCCATAGTTTTTTCCCTCTGGATATGGATGGCATTTTCCATCACAAATCTTAGAATTGTCCTTGTTCTCTGAACTGCTGAGAAGACCCAAGTCCTTCATGGTTGATCAGCACATAATGTTCTCCTAGTTCTTCTCACTTTAATCAGCATCAGCTCAAGTCTTTCCAGGCTTTTCAGAAGTACGCCCACTCAAGATTTCACATACCATGATTTATTCAACCATTGCCCAATTGATAAGCACCCCCTCAATGTCCAGTTCTTTGCCACCACAAAAAGAACTGCTTTACATATGTTTGTATATGTCGATCTTTTTCCCTTTTTATGTGATTTCTTTGGAATAAAGACCTAGTATTTGTGTTGCCAGATCAAAGGGTATGCCCAGTTTTATTGCCCTTTGGGCATACTTCCAATTTGTTTTCCAGAATGGTTGGATCAATTCACAACCCCCACCAACAGCGATGCTGTGTCCCAGTTTTCCCATATCCCCTCCAACATGGATAATTTTCCCTTTTTTGTCATTTTAGACAATCTGATAGGTGAAGTAGTACCTCAGATTTCTTTTAATTTACATTTCTCTTATCAATAAGGTAATGTCTTTTTGATCAGTAATTCTCTTTTTAATTCTCAATTAACTCCACCTCATTTTCTACCCAACTGTATCAAGGGGTTTGGGAGCAAATGCTTTAGTAAAATCATCTTTCTTGGCTCCATGAGTTGGTATAAAGAGGGAAATTATGCTCAGCAGCTGATACTTGATGTAGACGTGGATGACTTCAAATACATGGGGAGGAGGACAGACAGACAGACAGACAGACAGAAACAGAGAGATCAAGAGAGGCAAAGACACAGGGAGAGACAGAGACAGAGAGAGACAGAGAGACAGAGAGAGAGGCAGAGAGACAGAAAGACAAAGACAGAGAGACAGGGAAAGAGAGAGAGAGAGAGAAGCAATTTACATAATTCATCATCTTGGTCTGGATTTAGGATGAAGACAAGTTTTCATTGAATCTTTTAGTTTTGTATTTACACTCTACATAGGACATAGAGCCAACCATGTTGAAACAAAATTGGTAGACAGGTGTAGCACTGGACATTCTGCTGGACAAACATAAAATCAGGGGTTTCAAACAGTAAAGAACATGTTTTGAGATCACATTAAGAAAGGTCTAACTTCCAGGAATATGAAGACAACTGAAAATTGAGAAAATCAAATCTATTCTATTTTGTTATTCATTTCATCCTGCATCACTGCCAAAACTATACAAGTCATGTTTCATTTGTCTGAGTTAAGTTTGAAAATTCAGTTTTCCTCTAAATCATTCATTGTTTCTGAGTTAAGTTTAAAGATTATGTTTTCCTGTTAATCACTGTTCTTTTCTTGTCAGATGGAAATCTGTTATCCTTGGAAGATGCAGGTAGATGCTAGGGAGTCTAGTCTATGTTCAAGGTAGTGTGGTTCACTTTCTCTACCTGTCCTTGAAGGAAGAGATTCAAACAATGCATATTTCTTTGCAACAGGATGGAAGTAGAGGTTTTTTCTAGTCCCTCATTCATAATTTCCAGCTAATCATATTGTTCCTCATTTCTATGATGCTACCAGTATTGTAACCAATCATGCTGGTTTTCCCCATCTGTATTGCTGCCCTCATTCTAGATGCTCCCCCTTTTGCAAATAAAAGAAACTTGCCCACCTCATTCAAGGTCTTAGCTTTTCTGAGGGGTTAAGACCCTGTTTATTGGCAAATTCACTCTTTGTCAATAAATTGATCATGCTTGGAACTTTCTTCCTCTATTTACCTCCATTTCAGGCATAAGACAACCAATCATCCTGCTTTCCTCTTCCCTGAGTCACCTGGGCACCATAGTTTAGGAAGGATACTGTTAAAGATTGAGAGCATCCAGGAGAAGGTGACCCAGCTGCTGAAGGGACCCACACACACACCAACATGTGAGGAATGATTTCAAGAGCCCTGCCTGCTAATCCTAGGGACATGGTGGTTCTCTTCAAACAAGAAGGCTGTTCTATAAAAGGAGAATTGCATTTATTGTCTTTGGTTCCAGAGGACAGATCCAAGATCAGCAAGTAGAAGAGACACAAAGGATTTTGGCTTGATGTCAGGGAAACCATTCCAACAATGAAAGCCTTTCAAGCCTGGAATATATGGCCTTGGGAAGGCGTAGGTTCCAAGCCAAGCCTTGGGTGGCCACCTGGTTGGTATGTTTAGCAGAGATTCTTGCTCAGAGAGGATTTGGAAATTCCTTCCAACTCTGAAATTCGAAAAAAAGAAAAAAAATGATTTTCTAGGAAGGTCTTATATTGAGGACTGTGGGGGATGGAGAGAGTTGTCAGAGGTTATTGAAAACTTATGTAAACATGATGTATCAGTAAAAAATTTAAGGAAAATTTCCCCAAAAATACACTGAAAGCTCTTTCTGATGTCCCTGTGCAGCAGCCATGCCAGCAGAATCTTCAATTTGAAACATATAGGACAATTTGATGATGGGGTAGAGATTTAAAAAAAAAAAATCTTTCCAAAGCAAGAAGGGTAAAAACATGGTTTTCTTAGTAACTTACTGGGAAAAAAACACTTAGTGAAACCAATGTCCCAAATAATCTTGTAAATTTGGGGTCTTTGTCATTAATAGTTTTTTAACCTAATAACCTACGCCCTCCCTTTTTCCTAACTTCCTGAATATAAGGAAAATGACTAACAATTTTGTTTTGAAATAACCAAATTATGTTTTCAGAAGGGAGAGAAGGAAAAACGGGGATTTCAGTTCTTGGCATCCTAACAGACTGTGGGCTTCTGAAAGCTATAATATCAGTCTGCTCTTTCCAATCATTCATCCTTTATGCTGCTCACTACCAGATTAATTAATCTATTTAATTACCAGGTATTTTACTCCTTTGGTCAAAAATCTGCCTGGTAAGTAAACTTCAAATTTATTTGCCTGGTATTCAGGGTCCTCATGTCAAACTGGGCTCCTGTTTGTCCTTTGAACACACAAACTCTGTGTCTTTGTTCATACTCTTCCTTCTACTTGAGAAGTCTTGCCGTTTGTCTTTCCAGACTATCTTTAAAGACTTACCTAGAATGCTGCTGCCTCCTTCCAAAAGCCATTGGTGATCCTCTTGGATAGGAGGTGTCCTTTTCTTCCCTAGAACTTCATTCATCTGGTGTTTATACTATTTATTTGTGCATTATCACATATTAATGTGGCTTACAGATCAATCAAATGATTATAGATAAAAATTAGCATTTATGTAGTTTGGGGTTTGCAAAGAGATTGTCATACATTATCTTATTTGACCCTTACAATAATCTCATGACACAAGTGCTATTATTCTTCTTCCCATTCTATATGTGGGGAAACTGAAGACCAGAAAGGAAGGAGGGGGCTGAGCCATGAAGGGTTTTGAATATCAAACAGAATATTTTGCATTTGATTCTGGAGGTGATAAGAATGTATTGCTTGGGGGTGGGGTGACAAGGTTGGATTTGACTTTTAAGGAAGTTTGCTTTAGCAGTTAAATAGAGATGACTTGGAGTGAGAAGAGACTTGAGACAGGCAGACAGCCAGAAACCATGGTGAGAGATGGAGGAGCTGCACCAGGAGAACATCAGTATCATAGGAGAGAAAGGGGTGTATTTGTGAGGCGCTGCAGAGATGAATTCAACAGGCCTTGGCACCATATTGGATGATATGAAGCAGTGAAATGAGTTTACGTGCAAAAGTTGCTTCAAGTCACAGCTCCCATTAAAACTGAGACCCAGAGAATCCAACTCAGGTTTAAGGACCTGAATTTAAATCCTGCCTCTGAAGCCAACTCTATGACCTTGAGTAAGTCCTAAGCTTTCTTGTGCCTCAGCAAGTTCCAAATGTGTTCCTCATTTCAGCCTTCAGAACCCCACAGCTCCCACTCATGCATTCAAGCCTCAATGTGGTAACCAGATCTGGTAAGATTTGGATGACTCACCTGTTCTTTTTTTCCCTCCAAGTAACTTGCTTTTTTAAAAAAATCACATACAGAGTTGATTGGCCAAAAATCTTATCAGACTCAACCAGATGTTGGGTTTCAAAGAAACCAAGGTGGTCTAGAGCCAAATGATGAAATGCATAAATTTTCCCTCCAGCTGCAGAGGCTTCAGGCCAGCAGCTGATCCACGGATGGCTCAGCATTATCTGTCGGACATTCTCTCTAAGCTGGGTCTGAGGGAGCTCAAGAAGTTCTGGGAAATCAATCAATCTAAAGGCAGACAAATTGGAACTGGAATCTAAGATGGAGCAACACAGACTGAGGACCAGAGCCTTGCCTAAGACAAAAATTTAAGGCTCCCCCTGAGGGTTGGGTGAATGGTGAGGCCAAAGAAATTACAGAATGTTTCTTCAGCGTTCCACTTTGGGCTTGCCAAGGTCTATGAAAAGTCATTACCACTAAGTCTGTCTAAAAATCAAATAGAATAATATCTTGAAAACCAAACTCAGAGACATTTGTTCATCTTTGCAGGTGCCAGGCACTATTCTAGACACTGAAAACACCAAAACAACATAAAACGCATCACTGCTTAAATTCTCTGCCATTATTAAACACACAAGACAAAGGGTGGAGTCAAGATGGTGCAGCAAAGGCAGCAAATTATCCAACTCTCCCAAAAGTGCCCTCCAGAAAACTTTTAAATGATGGGTTGAATTGAATTGAATTCTGGCATGGCAGAAACAACCCAAGATCAAGGTGAGAGAACTTCAGAAGTGTCAGGAAAAGTATGTGACATGGGGATGGGAGACCATCAGGATCTTGGAGGTGGTTACAACAGCAACAACTCTGGGACTCCTAAAGCAGAGATAGCAAGGGGATTAAATAACTGGTTTTACAGGGTAGGGCTTGAGCTGGCTCAGGACTGGGAGCTGGTTGATCACACTACTGCCCAGAGGCAGTACTGAGTCTCAGCTCCAAGTTCTTCGGGTCTTGGTCTCAGGTTCAAGGCAAAGAGGAGCACTGGCACTGGCAGTTGCAGAGCAGAGGGGCCCTTCTAAGAGAAATACCGGAGTATAAACCAAAAGAGCAGAGATTACCTGTCCCAGGATCATACCACTTTGGAAACAGTGAAAGCATGTGGACCCCCAGAACCAGCTCTGGAAATAGCAGGATGAAACAGGCTGAATTTTAGCACAGAATTGCCTCAGGAAAAAATACTAAATATTGAGCCAAAAAAAACTCACCATAACAGGCTACTATGCAGGCAGGAAAGACCAAGAAACAAACTCAGAAGAAGATAATGTCTAAAAGTATAAACAAAGCTTCAAAGGGGGAAAAAAATGTAAACTGGACACAAGTCTAACAAGAATTTATAGAAAAGTTAGAAATAAGAGTGGTGAAGGAAAAATTGGGGAAAAATGAAAGTGATATAAAAACATTAGGAAAAGAGAGTTGACAGCCTAGTAAAAGAAGCAAAAAAATTTTCTGAAGAAAATAATACCTGAAAAGTACAACTGAGGAAGCAAAACTTTCATTCTTTGTATGTGATTTGATGGTATACTTAGAGAATCTTTAAAAATCAACTAAAAACCTACGTGAAACAATTAAAAACTTCAGCAAAGTAGTAGGATATCAAAAAAAACCCACAAAAAAATCAGTATTCCTATATATGAGTGACAAATTCCAAGGAAAAGAGACAGAAGGAGAAATTCCATTTAAAGTAACTATAGACAAAATAAAATACTTGGGAATCTATCTCCCAAGACAAACCCAGAAACTGAATGAACACAATTATAAAATACTTTTCACACAAATAAAGTCAGATTTAAACAATTGAAAAAGCTCATAGGCCAAAGCTAATATGATAAAAATGACAATTATACTCAAATTACTTATTTAGTGCCATACTAATCAAACTATCAAAAAACTCTTTTACAGAGCCAGGAGAAATGTAATAAAAATTAATCTGGAACAATAAAAGATCAAGAAAATCAAGGGAACTGATGGAAAAAATGCATAGGAAGGTAACCTAGCTGTACCAGTTCTAAAACTATATTATAAAGCAGCAGTCATCAAAACTACCTGGTATTGGTTAAGAGATAGAGTAATGGATCAGTGGATTAGATTAGGTACAAATGAAACAGTAGTCAATGACTATAGGAATCTATTGTTTGACAAGCACAAAGACATTAGCTTCTGGGATAAGAACTCACTATTGATAAAAACTGCTGAGAAAACTGGAAAATAATATGGCAAAAACTAGACATAGACCCACATCTCAAATCCTATATCAAAATAAGGTCAAAATGGATACAAGATTTAGACATAAAAGGTGATAGCATAGACCAATCAACAGATCAAGAAATGCTCTGTCACATCTATGGAGAAATTTATGAACAAACAAGAAATAGAGTATATTATAAATTGCAAAATGAATGATTTTACTATATTAAATTAAAAAGGATTTGCACTAATAAAACCAATGCCTCCAAGATTAGAAGGGAAACAGAAAAACAAGAAACAAAAAAAAAATTTTCACAGCCAGGGGTTCTGATAAAGGTCTCATTTCTAAAATACATAAGAGAATTGAACCAAATTTATAAGGTTACAAGACATTCCTCATTGATAAATGGTCAAAGGAAATGAACAGTTAGTTTTCAAATAAAAAAAAATAAAGCAATATATAATATAGGAAAAAATATGCAAAATCATTATTGATTAGACAAAAAGCAAATTAAAACAACTATGAGGTACCACCTCATCCCTATCATATTGACTAAGATGACAAAAAAGAGAAAATCATCAATGCTGAAGAGGTTATGGGAAGATTGGAATATTAATGCACTATTGATAGAGTTGTGAATTGACCCAATCATTCTGGAGAACAATATGGAACTATGCCCAAAGAGCGATAAAACTGATCATACCCTTTGATCCAGCAATACCAAATCTAGGCCTACATCCAAAAGAAATAAAAAAATGGGAAAAGTTTCATGTTCAAAAATATTTCTAGTAACTTGTTTTGTAGTGGTAAAGAATTGGAAATCGAGGGAATGCTCATCAATTGGGGAATGACTGAGCAAGTTATGGCACATGAATGGTACAGAGTACTAGTGTTCTGTTTTTAAAAAGCATGAATAGGGCGGCTACATGGCGTAGTGGATAAAGCACCGGCCTTGGAGTCAGGAGTACCTGGGTTCAAATCTGGTCTCAGACACTTAATAATTACCTAGCTGTGTGGCCTTGGGCAAGCCACTTAACCCCATTTGCCTTGCAAAAACCTAAAAACAAACAAACAAACAAAAAAGCATGAATGGTCAGACTTTAGAGAAGCATGGAATAAAAATGAATTGATATGAGCAAAGGAGGTGGAACCAAGAGAACATTGTCCACATTAACAACATTGTGAGTTGCTCGACTCTGATGGATGCAGCTCCTCTCAGCAGTTCGGAGATCTAGGACAACCTGGGAGATCCATTATAGTCAATAACGACCTCATCCAGAAGAAAACAAAAAACAACAAAAAAAACACAGAATCTGAATGGATGCTATGTCCACTTTTTAAAAACTTCTGTTTTTCCTTCCTCTCCATGCTTTTCTTTCTTTCCCCTTAATTCTAATTCCTCATGCACAAAATGACTAATATGTAAACATGTTAAACACATATGTACATAGCCAACTTTTTCCAGATGTTCACCTCTAAGGGGAGGGTTGGGAAGGAAGGGTGGAAGGAAAATGTGTAACTTATAAATATACAAGTAGATGAATGTTGAAAAACTTTCAAAACATGTCATTGGAAAAATAAAATAAAATATCAATCAAAAAAGTACAACTGAACAAACTGAAAAATAAAAACTCAATGAATAAAATAATTTCTTTAAAATTATAATTGGATAAGTGAAAACTATTGACTCTGCAAAGAATCTATAAACAATAAAAGTCAAAAGAATGGAAAAAATAGAAGACAAAAATGAAATCTCATCAGAAAAACAACTAACTTGAAAAATTAGCTCAAGGAGAGATAACCAGAATTACTGACAACATGAAATCCATGATTTCAAAAAAGAGAGCGCTTTGACATCATATTTCTAAAAATTATGAAAGGAAACTCTCTCAAAATCTGAAAGCCAGAGAATAAAGTAGAAATCAAAAGAATTCATCAAGTATGTCCTAAAAGAGATCACAAAGTGAAAGCTCCCGGTAATCTTATAGCCAAATTCCACAGGTCAAGAAGAAAAATATTTCAAACAGGCAGATGATTAAAATCTTTCAGATTCCATGGAGTCATAGTCAGAATCACACAAGATCTACCAACTTCCACATTAAAGGAGTAAAGGGTTTAGAAATGATATTCTCAAATGCAAAGAAGCTAGGATTACAACCATGAATAAATTGAGTATAATCCTTGATCCAAAACTGAGTATAATCCTTCAGGAGAAAAAAAATGCTTCTCTAATGAAGTAGAGAACTTTCAAATATTTCTGAAGAAAATATAAGAGCTAAATAGAAAATTTAACATTCAAACACACAAGACTCAAGAGAAGCCAAAAAGAAAAGAGAAACATCAAAGAGAAACATGAGGGAATCAATCAGGTTAAACTGTTTTCAATCCTATATGGAAAGATCGGACAAGTAACTCCTAAGAATTTATCATAATTTGGGCAGTTAGGAGTTTTTATAGACAAGAGGTATGAATGTGAATTGGTTCTGTTGGAATTATCTCCTAAAATATTAAGAGGGAAGAAAGAGAGATCACTGGAAGTAGCAAAGGAAAGTAAGAAAGGGGGAAATTATCTTTCATAAAAGAGATGTGTGAGGAAAAGCTTTTACAGAGCAGGGGAAGATGAGAATGGTGGGCAGCGCTTGAACCTCACTCTCATCAGAACTGGTTCAAAGAGGGAAGAATACACACACACACACACACACACACACACACACACATACATTCAGCTGGGTATAGGATTCTATATTACTTAACAGGGATGTAGAAAGGGAGGTGATAATAGAGAAGGGGGTAAAAGGGTGGATTAAGAGAGGTAGTGAAAAAAAGAGAGGTAGTGGTCAGAAGCAGAAAAGACTTTTGTAGAAAGATGGTAGCAAGGGAGTGAAAAGGATAAAAAGAAGGAAGATGGAGAGAAATACACTATCAATAATCATAACTGTGAATGTGATTGGGATGAATTCATCCATAAATTTGTATCAGATAGCAAAATGGATTAGAAACCAGAATCCAACAATATGCTGTTTACAAGAAACACATTTGAAACAAAGACACACACAGTCAAGAATCTATTATGCCTCCAGAGAAAGAATTATGAACTTTGAACAAAGACCAAAAACCATTACCTACAAATTAGAACAAAAGACCATTATCTTGTGTAATTTCACTATCTCATACTTTATTTTTCTTCCTTAAGGATATGATTTCTCTCTCATAACATTCAACTGAGATCAATGTATAACATGGAACTGATGTAAACACTAACAAAAGGCCTTCTGTGAGGGGTGGGGGGAGAGAGAAACAAGAATGGGGGGAAATTGTAAAACTCCAAATAAAATCTTTTTTTTAAAAAAAGAATCTATTATACCTCAAAGAAGGTTTTAAAAAGGCAGGATAGTAATCATGATTTCAAACAAAGCAAAAGCAAAAATAGACCCCATTAAAAGAGATAATCAAGGTCCAAATTTTGCTGTGGTACTGTAGGCACTGTAGACAATGAAGCAATATGAAAAATATTTTCAACAAGTTTCTCTGATAAGGGCCTCATTTCTCAAAAACTTAGGGAAGTAAATCAAATTTATAAAAATAAGGCTATTTCCCCAGTTGATAAATGTCCAAATGATAGGAATAAACAGTTTTCATAAGAATAAGTCAAAGCGGGCAAGCCACTTAACCCCATTTGCCTTGCAAAAACCTAAAAAAAAAAAAGAATAAGTCAAAGCTATCAATAGCCCCATAAAAATGCTCTAAATCACTAATGATTAGAGAAATGCAAATTAAAACAGCTCTGAAGTATCACCTCATACCTATTGGGTAACATGAAAGAAAAAGAAAATAAATGCTGGAGGGGATGTGGGAAATTACCAAAAACACATTAATACGCGTAATTAGTGAACTGATGCAACCTCTCTGGAGAACAATTTGGAATTCTGTCCAAAGGGTTATAAAACTGCATACCCTTTGGCCCAGAAATATCACTACTAGGTCTGAATTCCAAAGAGAGAAAAGAAAAAAGGGAAAAGACCCATAGGTACAAAAAACTGCTCCTCTGTGTTGGCAAAGAGCTGGAAATGGATGAAGGAGTTCTATGATTATGACTGATGACTACTGTACTATAAGAAATGATGAGCAGGATGGTGTCAGGAAAACCTGGGGAGACCCGGGGAATTGATACAAGCAGAAAGGTAGCATCAGGATAACATTGGGTATAGTCACACTGTAAACAACAATCAGCTGCTCTGGTCAATACAATGATTCAAGACAATTCCAGAGGACTCACTGTAAAAAAATGCTTCCACCTCCAGAGAGAGAACAGAGGAATTCTGAGTACAGATTGAAGTATAACTTTTTCTTTATTTTTCTTGGGGTTTTTTTGCAACATGACTAATATGGAAATATTTTTGCATAATTTTCCATGTATAATTAATGTCACGTTGCTTTGTCTTCCAAAGGGGGGGGGCTAAAGAGAGGAAGAGAATTTGGAACTCAATTTTTTTTAAAAATGTTAAAAAATAAAAGATAAATATATATATATATATAGAAGATAAAATATATAGAAGATAATGAGAAAAAGAAAAGAGAATTTAAAAAGAGAAAAAGAAAAAAACATAAACAAGACATCCTAGAAGAGACAAGCAACAGATTCCCATCCTCCCATCCTAGGATTCATCCCAGATTCCTCATTCTCAAGTTCAAGATGACCAGGTCTGTTGATTTCCCCTCTGCAGAACCTCTCAAATCCTCCCCTTTCTCTCCTCTGATTCTGATATTCCCTTTGGGGCAGACCCTCATCATCTCCCACCCTGACTATTGTTAACAGTTGCAGGTGGGGGAGGGGGTCTACCTGCCTCAAGTCTCTCCTCATTCCAGGCCATCATCTATTCAATCACTGAAGAATTTTTCCTAAAATACAGATCCAACCACATTACCTCACCCACTCAGTAAATTCCAGTAGTTCCCTAATGCCCTCCAGGATCAAATACAAAAAGTTCTGTTTGGCATTCAAAGCCCTTCATAACCCACCTCCTCCTCTTTGATCCAGTGACACTGGCCTATTCCCAGCCCATATTCCCTGTAGTAGTTTACTGTGCATCTTTGTTTGCTTGTGTCTCTCCCATTAAATTGGGAGCTCTTCAAGAACATGGACGACCTTGTATCTCTCATTGTCTCCCTAACACTTAACACTTAGCACAGTCCCAGCACATAGGAAGAACTTGATCGATGTTTATTGAATTGGATTGATGCTTAGATCTACCCACCAGCTCCAGCTCCAAATGAAGCTGGCATTTTCCCATCTCATAAACTGGATTATTGCCAGAAACATCACTCAGAGTCATATAGGAGGTCGAAAAAGACAGTCTCCCCATGACTCATTCCATATCACACAAAGTGATGAATCTCCTTCAGAATGTGTCTTGCAAGCCAAACCCCCAGAGCAGGAAGCGCCTCTGGAAACCATAGCTGAAATGATAAATGACAAGCATCCCCCAGCAGTCTAGGGGTTTGGAGGGGGAAGAGTTCATACTTTATTTCCAGAAAATGCAATTTAATAAAAATGCATTAAATCTTCACGATGGGCAAAGACAAAACATTTCCTGTCCTCAAGTGGTTTATGTTCTACCATTCTATTAGAGGTAGAGAACATTTCTACAGATATATATTAGGTTTTTGCAAGGCAAATGGGGTTAAGTGGATTGCCCAAGTCCACACAGCTAGGTAATTATTAAGTGTCTGAGGATGGATTTGAACCCAGGTACTCCTGACTCCAGGGCCAGTGCCCTATCCACTGGGCCACCTAGATGCCCCCAGATATTTATATTTAAACTGTATAGAAGGCCAAAGCAAAGAACCTGGGGAAACCAAAACATGGGAGAACACTACCAGTGGAGGATGTCCATCAGTGTGCATTTATTAATCACCTGCTGTATACCAGATACTGTGCTGAGCACTGAGGGATACCAAGAAAAGCAAAAGACACTCTGCCCTTAGATAGCTTACAGTTTAATGGGGGAGAGAACATGCACATAACTATGTGCAAACAAGATATACAGGATTAGTAGGGTTTCCGAGGAAACAAGGAATAGCACACTGGGTGTATGTGTCTACGAGTGTGTTCCTGTATCTGTGTGTGTTAGCAGCTCCAGGTGAGCCACACTTTTATGGGCTGTAGAATAGTCAATGTTCTCTTAAGTCTCCATTTCCAGGAAGTACCTCGTACAATGGAGGAGCCATCCCCACCAACCAAGTTGCCATCCACAAGGTGAGCAAGCCAGTCTAGTTGAAGAAGGAAAGTATTTGAGGGGGACACACAAGGTGCCATATGCCAACCACCTTGACCATCATCTCCCCTCAGATACTGACGGAGACAACTCAGGACCCTGAGTCCAGAGGATAACAATGCCCCCCAACCCTGCTTCTGGTCGTCCACCCTTAGTCATGACTGTAGGGAGCAATCACTGTGGCTACAAAGCCCACCTTCCTTACCCCCAACAATTTACTGAGCAAATACTACCCTTGGCATCCCTGAGAGAAGCAGCCCTTCCTACACCAACCCTCTCCCTCCAGGTTTCATCCTTATATAAAGTCACTGATTCAGTCACATCTCCTGGAGAGCCAGAAACAAAAGTTCTCATCCTCAAAGTTCTTAGTCTTTTCCCCTGTTGCACATCAGTAGTCAGTAGTTTTATCCATGGACGTGCCATTAAAGAATCTGCCTGACCATCTGCTTTCCAGTTGCCCCCCTACCAAGGATCTTGAGGCCTTCCCTCTCATTTGCAGGTAGCACCTTCCAAACATGTTGTCTTCCCCACTGGAACGTGAGCTCCTGCAGAACAAACACGGTCCTCCATCTTCATCTTTAGCATCTAACACAGTGATTTGCCCATAATGAGAACGTGATAAACGTTGGCCATTCATTCACTCATTCACTTATTCATTCAGTCCTAAGGAAAGGGAGAGGATCCTTTGTAACACTCCATTTTCCATCTCTTTCCCTCTTTGTACAAGTCATCCACCGTACCTGGAATGCTGTCCCTCCTGCACTTAGGTCTCAGAATCTTCATCTTCAGTGAAAGCTCAACTCAGGTACAACTTCCTAGGAAAGGTTTCCCTAACCCTCCCCTCCCCTTTCTTTGTGCTTTGTCTCCCCCTCAAATCCCCTTGTATCTGTTCACTTTGCCATCATTCTCTCCCCTCAGGAGACTGTCCATTCCTTGAGGGCGCTTGTGGAGTTATGGACATGTTATTCCCAGGGTACAACAAAGGTTTGAACATAAGAGGAATTTAAGAAAACTGTCCCATGTCCCATCACTGCTGGTCCTGCTCACTTGGATCTGGAATCCCAGTGCTCTTCTCCACCCATGGAAGGGCTAGGAAAAAGGATGCTCAGGGAGGTGCTGCCTAAACCCCCAAGAGCAAATGCAATGGTTGAAACTCCAAGTGCCCCAGTTGGTCAGTGAGGAGAGAGACTAGTCTTAACTCCTTTCAAATCACAGCACAAAGGCAAGGATCTGCTCCAAAGCCCCTACACACATCAGTCCCCATTCAAGCTAGCCCCAATCAGGGTATCAGCATTCTCATCATGCAAGTATGATATGACCCCCAAGCTTTCAAGGACAAAGAGGATGATGGTTGTCCTGCTTGGCCCCAGAGGGGCCAGAAAAGGAAACCTTCCTAACAAGGTCTATCTCAAAGTAGAATGGGTTGCTTCCCTTTAGCACCAGTCTTCAAGCAAAGATTGGATGACCACATGTTGGACCTAGGAGATTCTAGGCCAAGGCACATGTTTAAGCTGGACTAGCTGGGATCAATCAGCACACCCTCAATCCAGAGCCTAAATAGGACACTTTGGTCTCCATGTCTCAGGCCATCAGGAACTCCATCACTTTGCAGTGTTCAAAGGTACCATTTTATTAATTCTCAACTGTGATCATTTCAGGAAAAAAAAAGGATGTGGAAGAGCAACTTGCCTTTTTCCTAAATGAGGACCTAATTGAGCTGTTCTCTAGTGAGCACTGAGCTTTAATAATTAATACTGGCACCAGACCCTGAGACTACAATTAAGCAACAAAATCAAATTCATCAGTTTTCTCTATAATTATCAGTCTAATTACTGATAATTACTGATTATAATTTTTGCTGTTCTTGAGGGAGAGCAGACCCTCCAACAGAGCCAAGCCAACCCCCTGGTGACTCAGCCTGGCAGGGAGTCACTTCCCTGCCCAATGCAGGGGGAAGTTGATGGATGCTGAATGGCCTTTTGGAGGCTAATCATCTCCCAGTACAGGGTCAACGAACTGTTCTGATTCATCTCTAAGCATTTACTAACATCCTGCCAGGTTGTGGACACTGTGCTAAGCCCTGAGGATGAAAAAAAGAGGCAAAAAACAGTCCCTGCCCTCAAGAAGCTGACAATCTAACTGAGCAACTCTGACTAGCTGCCTCCTCCCTCCTGTCAGTCACAGAGCCTTTCTGAGAAATTAAAAAGAAACCTTTTAGGAGCATGTAGGCTCCTTGAGGACAGGTCCTATTTTTTGATATTTGTTTTCTTTGTGGAGGATGGATTAGAGTGGACAGTTCTCAATTATCCTAATTAGAGTCTAAAATATTTCTGATCATCATGAACAATGGGGCTGCCAGGTGGTAACACAGTGGAAAGAGTGGACCTGGACCTGGAGAAGGCAGAACTAAATACAAATCTCACCTCACATACTTCCTAGCTGTGTGATTATGGACATGTCACCTACATGACAGATTGTTGTGAAGTTCAAACTTTGCAAATCTTAAAGCACCATATAAATGTTAGGGATTACTATTAATTATGAAGGTTTTATTATGGCTGCAGCAGCCAAAAGTGACTAATAAAACAGGATGAATAGAGAGGAAAGACCATCTCCCATTTGTCTCAACCACTCCAACTACAATAAAAGGAAAAGTTGTCTTAATAAAACTTTCAGATGCCATGACTCTATTTCTTTGTGAAATCTCTATCTTCATCATCAATGTTCCTAGTGGTCACTCAACAAGAGTCTATCAAAGTACTCACCATGTATAGTTTGTGAGCTCCTTGAGGAAAGGGCTGCCTACTGGTCTTTCTTTGGATCCTACAGCACTTAGTAGGTGCCTGTATATTTCCAGGAAGCCCTGGGTTCAAACTCTACCCCAACACATACATCCAGATGATACTATAAGTTCTGCCTGGGCAAAAGTTGTAGAGGAGGTGCTAACCTGCATCAGAGTGAAGAGGTTCTTTCTCTGAGAGGTCTTATGAAATTAGTCTTTATCCTCCATCTCTAAGGTCCATTCATTTGGAGTCAGCTTCAATTATTAGAAAGTTTTTCCTCAAGCCTAAAATGATCTCTTTTTGCTCCTGGTTCTTTGCTCTGGGACTAAGTGGGAAAAATTCTCCATATGGCAAGCTTTCTTAAACTGGAAAACAGACATTTCTCACTGAGTCTTCTTTTCCTCACTCCTTCAAAGGCTCCTCCTATGATGTGTACAAAGCCCTTCACGATTCTGGTTGTCTCCTTAGGATACAAGTTTATCAATGTTCTTCTTGAGCCGTGGGGCCTGGAACAAACCACAGTATTCCAGAGGAGGCCTAATGAGGACCAAGTGTAGTAAGATGATCCTTCCTATCCTGACAGCCCAAGACCGCATGACTCTTCTTTGACCACTCCACTCCAATGCTGACTCACAGAACTAGTAGTCTGCTAAAATCCCCAGATCTTTTCATTTGGGGGGTATATATGGATCCCTCCCAAATGCCATCTGATTAAATTCAGTCCATACTTGAATCTGCCAAGATTCTTTTAGATTCTGACTCTGTCATCCACTGACTTACCAATCTCTAACTCCCTCCTTCCTAGGTTGATATCTTCAATTTTGATAAACTGGCCATCCAGTCATTGATAAAAATGTGAACAGTATAGGGTCAAACACAGATCACTGAGGCCCTCTTTTCATGTTTTCTAAAGGAATAGTATGAGATATACCACCACAAAGCTTACATTCCAAAAAAGATCAAAGAAAGTGGGCGGCTAGGTGGGGTAGTGGATAAAGCACCGGCCTTGGAGTCAGGAGGACCTGGGTTCAAATCCACTCTCAGACACTTAATAATTACCTAGCTGTGTGGCCTTGGGCAAGCCACTTAACCCCATTTGCCTTGCAAAAAACCTAAAAAAAAAAAAGATCAAAGAAAGAGGGAAAGAGTTGCAGTTACTGCCAAAAAACTAACAAAAATTACAGAACAAAAATATTTCTGACCACTCCTTTTGTGATAGCAACAGCATGGAAACTAAAGGGAATGGCTAAACAAATCATGATCTATGAATATAATAGGATATCATTGTGCCATAAGAGATGACAGAAATACTATTTCAGAGAAACTTGGGAAGATTTGTATGAATCAGTGGAGAATGAAATGAGCAAGAACCAGGAGAACCTTGAGCAAAGCAATTTTGAAAGACTTAAGAACTCCTTGGCCAATCATGGAACCTTTTTCAACCTCAGTTTCTTCATATGTCAGATGAAAAATAGACTCTACCTCACAGGCTTGTAGTGAGCATCATATGAGATAACATATTCTTCAAGTGCTATATTGCATTATTTCTAGTGTTGCTGCAGTTGTCATTACTATTGTCTTCTCTTGTCCACACTGAACAATCTTTTTTAAAAAAATTTTATTTATTTAAGACAATGGGGTTAAGTGACCTACCCAAGGTGACACAGGCAATTATTAAGTATCTGAGATAGGATTTTAACTCAGGTCCTCCTGACTCCAAGGCCAGTGCTTTATCCATTGCACCACCTATCTACCCCCAAACTGAATGATCTTAGTTGCTTCCATTGATCCTTATATTTCAATGTCCTATAGCACCCTTGTCTTCTTATACTCTCCATTTATCAAGGCCACTCCTAAATGGCAGTATGTAGAATTTGAACACAATATTCCAGATAGTATAAGTAGGGCAAAGAAAGTTCAGGAAGTCCTGAATTGTGCCATTCAGTGTAACTAATTGTCAACTCATGTTGAGCTTTTATTCCATGAAACTCCCATTTTTTCCCTAGGTAAACTGCTTTCTAGCCACAATTCCCCAAATATATTTGTGAAGTTGATTTTGGAGTTCAAGTTCAGTTGCAAGGATTTGATCTCTTTGAAATCCATCTTACTCTCCTATTGATTCCCTCTTACTGGAAGTAAGCAAAGTCTGGATATGCTGTAGAAGACTCATTTAAGGATAGATTAGACTAGAGAGCCTCTGAGGACCTTTCCAGCTTTGATATTCTACAATTCTTCACTGACTCCACTGGAGAGGCCATACCCCACCATCAGTAACCAGTAATTTCCTATAGTCACATTCATTTTTCATGGTGCTGTTTGCATCTTGACATATCCAGTGCCTTCTAACTATCTTTCTAGAAGAAAATGTTCATGAAATGTATCTAGATGCACAACTTCTGAATGATCTCTATGCATTTGGCCTCTTTCATTCCTCAAACTTGAGTTACATTTTCCTTGGCTTTTTTGTGTTTTTGATTTGGTTTGGAATTTTTTTTTTGCTCCTCTCTCCTCCTCTCTCTTTCCCACTCAAGTCAATGAATGCTAGATTCCATCTTAACCTGGTTTGGAAGATCATGATATATTCTTCATTGAATTTCTTTCATTTTCTCCTTGTCTGCTACAGAGCAGTGGTCTTTCCACTCATTAAAAGATCTTATTGTCTCTGAGCTCACCATGAAATCAAGTCCAACAACTGCATTTTTTTTTGCTTCCACAAAGAGAAAGACAAAATTATCCTTTAATTGCATCTTCCTCATGAGTCAATTGTGGAGGGGGGGGGTCTCCAGAGAGAATAAGAGCTTTAGCTAAAGAAATAGTTATATCCAACTTTTATTCCCTAACAATTCTTGGAGGAAGGGAGGGGGACATGAGAAGGATTATGTAAAAGAATTTTCCATTGTCCTTAAATGAAACCAGCAGCTGTGCTGTTTCATAATGACATGAGACAATATTCACTTGGAAAACACCAGTGAAAGTTCAGGAAGCATCCAGAGAAATTGTCCTCCTGAAGTAAACATCTGGACTCTTGAAAAATAAACATGTGTCCTTTAACTTAGAATTTTAAAATAATTCCCAAAAGGTTTTAGGTTATTTTCTGACAAAAGCAACAGAACCCCAAACCTTTCTTTGAGGAACTATTTTTGGATTTTTGGACACAATAATTCATGAAAGTGATCTACTGCCACCCCTGCTACTAATGCTTCTCCTTCTTAGATTCCTATCTAGTTCTGTCCACATCTGTCCAAGGAAAGTGTAAGCTTCTTGAAGTCCTGGTCTGTTTTTGTCTTTCTGAATCCACAGGGCTTAGCACACAGTAAGCAGTAAGAGCTTATTAAAATGCTTGATGATTGGCTTTTCTTGGGAGTGATTTTTGAAGTTTATATTAAAGAATCTCTGGGTGTATTTACTTTCCACCAGCCCAGATGTTGATTGAGGTCAAAACCAACAAAACAAAATCATGTCCCTTTTCTTCTAGAAAATTAAGTCTCTTCAGCAGACCTAACAGAAAACTGTTTATGAAACCAGGAACTTTTCTCCCTGGCCAGCAACTCTAGTTAGCAAGTTTTCATTGCCATCATCTTCCAAGATCTTTCTTAATACAGTCATTAGTTTTTCCATTGCTGGGTACATTCAGCTCCCAAGTCTCAGTGTTTCTGACATTCTTCCTCTCAGTGTAAGCCACTTCTGAGCATGCTCACATCCCACACCACAATGACTAAAACTGCATCCCATTGTCTCTCCAATTCACAAGGAAAGTCAACTCAGTATGGAAAGATCACTAATTTTTTTATGAAGTGCTATGTGATGTTCTTGCTTCCCAAAGAACATGGAGATTCATTCTGATCTGATCCTATCAAAACAGGAAACCACACCCTTTTAATCAAAAGAAAAGAAAAAAAAGGATATCTTATTTTTTCTTATTCCTGTCTCATACCTTTATCAAGAACTCCTTCAATTTATTATAATTCTGTTATTGTAGATTATTCTCATAAAAATTTTATAGAAAGTATATAAAAGGTCAATAGCTTTTTAAATGTATTGATCATTTTTCTTTCAAAAATAATAATGATCAAGTTTGTTTCCAAGCATTGTATCTCCTCTCATCCTTTAGTTCTCCGCAGCACACTCAAAATTACAGTTCTTCCAATGTGACCCTTCTCTGCATAATCCAATGGGCTTTCCCATCTTGGATTTCTTTATTACCATTTCCACTTCCTGTAGAAGATAGAGTGTTGGATCTAGACTCATGAAGACCTGCATTCAAATTCACTTAACCCTATTTGCCTCAGTTTCCTCATCTGTAAAATGAGCTGGAGAAGTAAATGACAAATTAGTATCTTTGCCAAGAATCCCCCAAATCAAGGCATCACAAAGAGTCAGATATAACTGAACAACAGCAACAAATTAATGGATTAGAATGTCCAGATGGAGAGACATTATAGACCCACTTCCCTGGTGCCTATACTCATTTCCTCAACTATAAAATGGAGATCATAATAGCACCTACTGTACAGGGTTTTTCCAAGGATTAAAGAGATAGTATTTGTGGAGAACTTTACAAATCTTAAAGCATTCTATAATGCCAGCTGTTGTTATTAATACTGCCATTGTTTATTATTATTATCATTATTATTAAACACATTGTATATGCTACGGTTGTAAACCAAATGTGGTGACCCTTCTTTAATTGATGGGGAAAAACAATCTGCAGAAATCAATCAATAAGCATCTATAAAGTATCCATTATGAGCCCAGCATTGCTCCTGATGCCAGGGAAGCTGAAGGACCATTGATGAGGTTGGGTGTTGGGAAGTCTTTTCCAGGAATGACTTGGACTAGATGGTCCTTGAGGTCCCTTACAACAGTAGAATTCTGTGATCCTTCCCCTAATGTCATCATATACAACTTCTATATGTATGATGATTTCCCCTCCATACTAGGAGACCTTCATTGAATCAGGAACCATTACCTCCCCAAGAAGCCCATTCTGCTTTGGTACACTTCTTAAAAGACTTTGCCCTGGTAGCCTATTGGCCCCCTTATAACCTACACCTATCACTCCTAGTTTTCTGCTTTCTCAGGTAAAAAAGAACTAGTCTAATTTCTCTTCCACACGACAGACCTTCAAATTCCTCAAGACAATGATCCTTTGTTTCCTGCCTCTTATATTCTTCAGGCTAAATAGCTCATTTCTTTCAAATGATTCACTTTTGGAGAACTTCCTACTAAGATGAGTATTGCAAGTACACAGAAAGCATCATTTAGAATACTAAAGGACCACAGAATCACAAAAGATCTGGCCAGTATTGCTAAAGATGAGAGACCTTGGAATACAATATTGCAAAAGGTAAAAAAATAAAGGCTTTCAGTCAAGAATAATCCTAAGGGGGGGGGGGGGGCGGGTAGAAGGGTGGGAAGGAACTTTAGAAGAATACAAAGCTTTCAAATATTTCTGATGAACAGATGAGATCTGAGTAAGAACTTCTAAATACAAACACAAGTCAAAAGAAAATTTGAAAGACATGGATTATTTAGAATGGAATGGAGCTCTGCATTTCCATTAGTGTCTCTGCTTGTTTTCTGTTCTTGGAAATCCATGGAAGATCCAAGATAAATTGAACACATAAAGCATCTCATCTCCATGCAGATAAGTCAATCCGTCTCTCCACTCTGATCAGAGCAACAAATGCTTCCCAAGACCTTCCTTTATAGAGGGCTTAGAACTTTCTAGGTAACTCTCCATTTTCTATCAGGATCTCCACTTAATTTTGACCCAAAGAACATCATGTTTCTGTTCTGAATCCCCCTTGATGACCTTTCTCCCTCAGGCTTTGTATATTGTCTTTCTCCATTAGACTGCAAGCTCCTTGAAGGCAGGGACTAACTTCCTTTTTCTTATTTGTATCCGTAGAATTTAGAACAGCACCTGCCACATAGTAGTCACATAATAAATGTTTCTTGAACTAAAATGGAATGGAATGAAATGGAATAGAATGGGTTGGAATGGGATGGGAGAGGATAGGATGGTAGATATTCTCATAAAGTACCAAGGTTCAATGCTAATAGTCCAATGTCATCTGGGAACAGGGACATCTAGAATAATTTTTTATGTTTAAGTCACTGTTCTTCAATTTTCACTTTGTGTAGGATATTTTTTAGGGCCAAGGTAAACACTTTTAATGACCATCATATCTCTCCTCGTGCCTCCCTTGAAATTGATACTCATGGATGGATGCACAAAGCTGTATCCACTGTCACATCTATCATGAAAAATTGTACAATCTTAATTTCTGACAGGGAGATACATTTTTGAGAAAAGTTTCTAAGTTCAGATTTTATTCTGCAAAGTTCAATCTTCCTTTGATTACATAGAGATGGCTGATTTTGACATGATTTCCACATTACAAGAGAGTTGGTTTCCTCTTTTGTGATATTTCTGGTACTTTACCAATGATCCAGAAAAGAAAACTGAAGTCATCAAGCAGGAAAGAGGAGACCCAGGAGAGAGAAAAAAAGCCAAAGAGAAGATATAAAGATAATTGATCAATCTTCAGATCAACAAGATAGAGGACTAGACATTTTCTCCAACTCTCACCACTTCTCAAACCACCCCAAAACAGAAACTATGCCCCAAGATTAGGCAACTTCACCTATCTCCATGGTCTAGGAACACCAAGAACTCAAATGTAAAACCCCATGAATGAGCATCTACCTTGGGTTCACTCCACCCCACCACCCACTAACTACAGCAAGAATTCAAGACCGTGCCTCTCCACCCCCATCCAAAGTCATGGAGATCCAAGCTTAGGAAATGGCAGAAATTGGCTGAGTCTTTGAAAGCTAGTACCATGGCAGCTTTCTTAGGTTGCAGAAGATCTCTAGAGGAAACCAAGAGAACAGAGGGCGAGAGGCATGGCACAGATCAGTTCTTCAATAAAGCTCAGCTCCATTCACCAATACCTAGAAAACTAGACCTGAAGAGCTCATTTAGTTTTTTAATATCCCAGAAAACAGAAATGCAGGAGGGATGGATTAATGCGGCTCCCAAGGGCAGCCCTTGCAACAGAGTCACAGCAAAGAGACCAATAAGAGAAGAGACTTCTTTCCAAATGTTCACAAGGAGACAGGGATGAAGGCAGAAGTCAGGTGGAGGTAAGAGAAGAGAGGCAGGCCTAGGGCATTATGGATAGAATCTGATGACACCCTGACCACAAATGAATCACATTTTTGTGAGGCTAAATTTCAAAATGATAGAATATTCAATTAGGGGAGGGGAGGGGGAGGGGAGGAAAAGGATAGAGCTGAGGGGATTATATGCCTGGATCAAATTGAGAGCTAACGATGAGAGGAGGTGATCCCAGGGATCCCCAGAGAAGTGCCTGTAAGGAGAGGGGTAAAAATGATGTGGGGGAAGCATTAAAAGGGGAAAAAAGGAAAAGGGAAGTCTTATTTTGGTGGTAGAAGGAGGTCTCACTGGGAAATATTCCTATGGTAAAAAGTATTAAGCCTGTACCTCCCCCCTTGTCCTCCCAGAGAACAAGGTGGAATAGGAGGAAGGGTAGAGGGAGATTAAACCTCTCATTTGTTGGGGAGTAAGACTGTATTTTTCTGATTATACTTTGGAAGCAAATCTTCCTTTGTAACAGGTCATGTTATGGAAGAAGCACATTAAAAAGCAGATTGTAAAAAGTTTACTGTGCTTCAAGTGAATCCAGAGAAACAAGATCATGCTGTCTGATGATGGAAAAACAAACATTTGAAAAGGAATAGGGATGTGATTCAAAAAGAAAAGGAATAAATGAGACACCGAAAAGAACCACAGACAACACACTAATATCAGTAATGAGCTGACACACCCCAATACCTTGGCAACCAGGTTCCTAAAGGAGCCATTAATTGGGCAACAAGAAGACATAAGCAAAACCACAATAGTGACAACAGTCGTCTTCAGTGTCTCTCTCTGTTTTGGATAAGTCTAACAGAAAGATAAAGGAAAGGAAAATATGAAAATAAACAAATTGATGAAGCTTTAGCTTAAGCTAAAAGACTTATGGTAGCTTCTAAATTGTACTGCAAAAGATTATACATGGGGCGGCTAGGTGGCGCAGTGGATAGAGTACAGGCCCTGGAGTCAGGAGTACCTGAATTCAAATCCAACCTCAGACACTTAATAATGACCTAGTTGTGTGGCCTTGGGCAAGTCACTTAACCCCATTGTCTTGCAAAAACCTAAAAAAAAAAAAAGAGAGAGAATATACATATTTCTCAGTTTCATTTGGAACTTTTTCAAAAATTGACCAATTATTACAGCACAGAGATTGCAAACAAATGTTAAAAAAAAGTGTTAATAACCATTTACAGACAATAAAATAGTAATTGGTTCAGGAACACAAACAAAAGGAACAAACTCAATAGAGCATTAACAATGAAATTCTAAAGCAAAAAAATGAGTGGTTCAAAGAACAAGTCACAGAAGTAATAATGATGGGAAGGGAAATGATAATGATGAAATACCAAGAGATCATTTGTCCTATTGGAAAGAAAAGTTTCAGTCAAGTGGTGAGATGGAAACTAGATGTAAGGGACTGGGAAATAAATAAGAATGGGGGAGGTAGAGGCAATACCTTTAGACAAAATAGGACAAGACCCTATATTAGGAACTGGATGTACCAAGACAAAAACAAAAGTTTCTCTCCTCAAGAGCCTGAGTTTGAAGAAGCTACAATAAGTAACTTGGAAAAACTGACTTGAAACCACCATTTCAGCACCAGTTCCTTTACTAGGTGAGAACATTTTTGACTGAATCCAACAATCAGAACTGAGTGGAACAGAACCTCTCCACCCACTTTGAGGTATTTGGGAGAAACAATTTGTATAAAAGGAAGAATCTATCTCAGAGCAAGAGAAAGGGATTCTAAGTGCCTCGATTTGAAAGACTAGAGCAACTGTACAATTTGAGGAGGAAAGAGAATAATGAATTGTAGCAGAGAAAGGAGGATCATTAAACTCTACCTGCATCTTGGAACAGAGGACTCAGGATAAGGGAAATCCCAACAAAAGTCAGTTCTTTCCTGAGCTTCCCCACCAGTCCCTGTCTATTCACAAGCAATAAAATATATTCTCCTGTTTTAATATCCAGATGTTCTCAGTAAACTGAATTTTACTTTAACCACAAAGAATACAAAAGCTAACTAAAGAAAGATCTAAATGTAAGGTTAAGCCAAAAGTCCAACCTCTGCCTAGATGTCAAGAATTTGTCTCTGGGGGCTTGGAGTTAGTGTGACTTAGCCCAGAATATTTTGTCCAAAATAATTTCTCTAAAGTCAAGGATGAGAGAAATTAGACCTTAAAGTCATTATTTTGCCTCAGATTTAAAATGAACTAATTCTTCAGAAACAGTGTTCTAAGATCCATAAGCAAATAAAAAGCATAGCTTCACTAACAACTGGGGGAGTGAAGCAAGATGTTTCAGTCTTCATCTGGGGGCAGACTCGGGAGGAAGTGACCCACCATGCATGGAGATGGAAGGAGTGCCAGGGATGGACTGGGTAGGGGCTGGACATTGGAGAGAAAAGCAGCAGGAAACGGAGAGAAAAGCACATAGAAGCCATAGTGCAGAGGGCTTTCAATGCCAGGCTAAGAATTCTGTATTTTATCTTGGAGGGAATAGTGAACTACTCCAGATTTTTGAATAGGGGAGTGACATAGTCAGTTGTGTATTCCAAAGATGCCTGCAGACTTGTTTGTGATGGTTTTCATAACAAAAATCCAGATGCCTCAAGATAATCTACCTTTGATAAAATTATTCATGTATTCAGCACTCCCTCATTGTTTTGCAAGTCATGCCAGGCTGTATCCAAGATCCAATCACAAGAGACATGACTTGTGCTCTGAGGAGTTTAGGAAGACAAAGAGCTGTGAGATTCGTACCCAAGTCACAATGCCAGGCAGCATTTGATAAGTTCCGTCCAGATGGCCCAGAACACTATAAGAACCCAGAAAAGAGCAGTCACTTCTCTCACCAAACAGTCAGGTTGGAAAACAACATGATAAATTGGTCTGTGCCCATAATATTTTAGCATATGCTGTATTTACAGAGGACTCTCAGAGACGCAAAACCCAAGCTCAGAGAAAACCCTAAGGGGAAGTGAAGAATTTGGGGCAGACAGGGGAGGAGAAAGGAACATGGAAGTGAGCATTGGTTCTAGAATTAGAAGTTCTGGGTTCAAATCCTGTCTCCAATTCTTAGTAACCTCTGTTTGCCACTGGAGAAGGAAATGGCATACTACTCCCATATCTTTGTCAAGAAAAGGCCATGCTTAACTGAAATGAATAAACTACCACCTTTGTAACTTTGAGCCTTAGTTTCATCATCCATAAAACTGGAAGGTTGGACTAGATGGCCACTGATATACCTAGAGCTCTAGATCTGGGATTCCTATAAACCATGAGGACAGGGTTCAGGGACAGGATTGAGGCCATTGATACATGGATGAGCTTTCATCTATAAAATTAGAGGTGAATAATATTCATTTACTACTGCCAATCCATCCCTAGCTCTAACACTGTCCAAAGTCCATTACCATTAAAGTGACCCCTCACCAATCACCTAATTGACCTGTACCATCTACATTCTCAGACTGGAGGAACTATTAAATACTCTAATGATTCTATGGGATCGTGAATTCACCAATGTGGGTTTTCTCTCCAATGGTGCAGATTATGGCCCATCTTCTATTGTTCTTGACCATGTCTCTTTAGTTTTTCACGTAGGATTCTCCTGAGGTATGAGGTGGGGAAGTAGGCAGAAAGTTCTGCCTCCCTTTTTCTTGAATCCTGAAGAATTTATTCACTACGTTAGTAATCTCCATTCTTACTCCAAACCTGTCTTTTTCAAATGATACATTATTTTGATAACAAACTCTTTATACCACTGCTCCATGGAGCCAGTCTTGGAGGAAATCTAGGCATCTGAACCCCAGAATCAGACTACCAGATGGAACCCATCACTGAAGACACAGATTTTAGCATTAGTCTACATCTACTTGTCTTAGCTGCTTTCCTTCTTCTAGTCAGGTCTCAGGGATACTTCCAAAAGAGGCAGGATATCTCATGCCTCAATCAGCCTCTTTCCCCCCCCCTTACCTGTCAAGGAGAAGGGATAGCAGGTGGACTTATGATCCTTAAGTATATTTTATAAGGACCAGTTCCCTTTCAGTCTGGTTGATACTCTTGAAATTGAGTTGATACCCAGGACTGTGAATCAATCATTATTAATATTTTTCATATTGGCAGCAAACATTTTAAGGAACAAAGTTTTACCTGACCACATTCTGATTTCTATACAGGACTGATTCCTAAGTCTCCTGATATTTCCACTGATATAGTCTAATAATTGGGGAGTTTGGGGGGTGGCTAGGTGGCATAGTAGATAAAGCACCGGCTTTGGAGGCAGGAGTACCTGGGTTCAAATCCGGTCTCAGACACTTAATAATTACCTAGCTGTGTGGCCTTGGGCAAGCCACTTAACCCTTTGCAAAAACCTAAAAAAATAAAATAAAATAAATAATTGGGGAGTTTGATAAGAAAAGGTTCAAGTCACTTTTCTTTCATTTTTCTCTTTATTAACATTCCTGAAGTGCAGTTTGGAATACTCAACTGTCATACAACAGAAGGTTCTTCAAGAAGAACCAGCTTAAGTCCTCTTTGGGTCAGGAATGTCTCTTCTTTTTTTGTTGTTGTTTTTGCAAGGAAAATGGGGTTAAGTGGCTTGCCCAAGGCCACACAGCTAGGTAATTATTAAGTGTCTGAGACCGGATTTGAACCCAGGTACTCCTGACTCCAAGACGGGTGCTTTATCCACTACTCCACCTAGCCGACCCCGTGTCTATCCTTTCTTATTAAAAACTTAGCATTGCTAAGAGGATTATTTTTCATGCTGACTTGGGTAGTCCATGTGGGACCTTTGAAAAGTCCTTCAACAGATTCCTCAAAGAGAAAACAGAAGAGACTTCTTAGCCTGAAACCAAAGGCCTTCCATGACCTTCTGCCAACCCACCTTTCTAGCCCTGTTTCACATCAAATCCCCTTGGCTTTGTCTAGAGAACACCCAAACTGGTCTGCTTACTCTCCAACAAACTTAACACCAGACTTCCACTTTTCTAGACTCTTGTTAAGATTCTCCCTGATACCAGAAATGCTCTCCCATCACCCAGCTCTGAAAACCTGCCTATCCTAAAGATCCACCTTGAATCACACCTCTTCCATAAAGACTCCCAAGGTTCCCTCCCCGAACAATGACCTCTCCCCTTCTCAGAACTTCCAGCAACTTTGCTGAGATTATCTCCTACACTTACCATAGAATAAAGACTGGGTTTGTGCTTTCAATGGGATCAGGAACTACCCAGTGAAGAAACTCTCAACAATGGAGGTTGGTCCCTTCTCTAGTTTCTCATCTTAAAGAGTAAAGAAACCTGCCCAGGGTCACACAACCTAAATGAGCTGGATTTTGATACCAGACAAATGCAACAAGAACCTTATCTTCAGCACCTTTCTTATTACAGTGATATGGGAATTTGTCTTCCCTCCATTATCAGACTCTAAACCTTGGAAACAGATCCACAGCAAGATGGACTTGCTTTTTTTTATGAGATCAACCATCAAAACCCCAGATTCAAAAAACAAAGCATGTCTCAAACATCCTGGGACCATCCTTGAATGCCATGGGTGGGGGGGGATCTCCCATGAAACTGAACTGCCTCAGGCTTGTGCCCAGCAGAGACTAAACACAAGGAACTGGCTGGTACTGAAAACATTCAATCTTCCTGAGAATCTGTGACTTTGCTGCCACATTCCAAGACACCTCCACAAACACTTTAGGAATCAGGGGGCAAGGCATGATGTGGCCAAGTATCACATGGAGTGATATATGTAAGGGGACCTTGGTGTGTCCTGTTACCTCCAGGAGAGGTAACTTGCTTTGGAAGCAAGAAGCTTTTAAAAAATTAAGTCTTAGTCCATTAAAATTCTCCTTAGTTAAGGGCTCCTGGCTTTAGACAAAGTGAGGACAGATTGGATAGAAAGATGTTAGAACCACTCTCTCCCAGCCCTGCCTCCCTCGCTCCCTACCTCTTGTATAACCAACTACGAAACAGAATTGTTTCCCTCTAAAGATAATCCCATACCTTCCTTTGATAGAAGAGGCTCCAGAACCCTGGCTACTTCCTCCAGACCATCTTGAAATTCTACTTTTTTGTGTAATATATGTAATCAGGGAAATACCACCCCGCAATCTCCTTAACACACTCAGGTTGATTCTGGAGAGACATGTGCTCTGAATCTGGATCTCTATGGGTCCCTTGGTCCCTGTGAAGGCTCCTCAGTGAGTTGCCCCTTCCCTAGGACTAAGCCTAGATCTACCTAAGTCCAGACCTGGTTAGATGCTTTTGAATACTAGATAGATATAGATATATGTGGTAAATAGGTGGCACAGTCTATAGAATGCTGGACCCACAGACAATTTGGAAGTTGTTTTTGTTCAGGCATTGCAGTCATGTCTGACTTTTTTGTGATCCCATTTGTGGTTTTCTTGGCAAGTTACTGAAGTGGCTCTCTACTTCCTTTTCCAGGACATTTTACAGATGAGAAAACTGAGGCAAATAGGGTCAAGTGATGACTTGTCCAGGGCCACACAATTAGAAAATATTTGAGGAGCTTTAAACCAGTTCCCAAACATTTCTTAGCTATGTTACCCTAGTCCAAATCACTTCATCTTGGTCTACCTCAGTTTCCTCAACTATAAAAATGGGGATCACAATAGCAATCTTTGTGGTTGAAAGGGTCAAAATGAAATAATACTTGTAAAGCCCAGCACCTGGCTCCTAGTGGGTAATAACGAGTTATTCCATTATTATCAGATATTTGAGGGCTTTCTCTCCAGATAGAATGGAAGCATCTGGAGGGGGGGGAGCTGTTTCAGTTTGGTTGTTTCCTCCTTAGAAAGATGCATGGTCCAACAGTAGATACTCAATCCGCCACTGTTGGCGATGACTACAACAATTACAAAGCCTTCTATTGGAAGAAGATCAATGACATCAGGAAAATGATGGCTTAACTAGTGCATGGTCTGGCCCTAAAGAAGAGAGAGGTCAAGATGTCTCCCCCAAGGTCTTTGTTTATGGGGGAGCATCTGTGGTCGTGGAATGGGATCTATATTTTCAGGTGTTTTTAAGTGTTGATGGATTTTCCTGATTTTTCTCCTCTCTATTTCTTTTTTTTCTTATTCTTTGGGGACAACTCCAGGAAAGAGGAAGACATACAGGCAGAAAACCAGGTGATATAAAACCATTTCAATTAAAAAACATATTTTAAAAACTAAAGAAATGCTTACTGATAGAAATGAAATCTGGAAAGATTGATTTGCTGCCACAGTTGTTATTCACCCTTATACTAAGACCAAAATGACCTATTTTGCTGAGGTCAAGATGTAGTGTGGCTGCTCAGACCAGAATAAGATCTTAAGGCTCTACTTACAGGGCAGGCACAAATAGTCCATATGAGCTTTTAGAATGGAGATATCAAAATTTATCCATCTCACATTTCTCTTGAGCTACTGCAATTCTGCTTTGCTCATCGATCAGGGCTCCTTCTTTGATGTGGGCATACCCATGCTGGGTGGTCTAATACCATAGCTCTTCAGAGAGACCTTGAAAGTGTCTTTGTACTACTGACCTCCATGTGAGCATTTGCCTTTTGTGAGTTTTCCATAAAATCTTTTAGGTAAATGTATATTTGGCATTTAAACAACATGACTAGTCCATCTGATGAGAGTTCTCTGCAATATGCTTGGCAGTTTGGCTTGAGAAAGGGCTCATGTCTGGTCTTTGTCCAGCCAGGTAATCTGCATCTAAGCCTGATGGAAGCACTTCAATTTTCTGGTTTGATGCTGGTACATTATCCAGATTTCCCCAGCACACAACATTGAAGTCAGCACAAAGGCGCTGTAGACCTTAAGTTTGGAAAGCAGTCTAATACCTCTTCTCTTCCACACTTTCCCAAACCCTGAGCTAGCTCTGACGATGCATGCATCAAACGTGTCAACTATGTGGACACCTCTGTCAAGCATACTGCCCAGGTAAGTGGACTTATCCACAGTAGTCAAAATTTCTTCATTTACCATTCCATATACAGATGGTGTGGTTCTTCCAAGTGGAGAGAACCTTTGTTTTCTTGGTGTTGTCAGACCAAAATGAGCACAAGTGGCAGAAAATACATCTATACTTTGTAGCCTCTTGGCTCAACCACTGCCTTGAGGGCACAATCACAGTAAATAAAGCATGAAGACCAACAAATAAGAAAATGAATTGAAAAAGAAGGTTCTTTCTAGGTTGACTCAGCCCAGGTGCCCACAGGAAAGGCCCAGGTTCCCTCAAATACCAAAACCACTGAGCTCAGAGTCACTAACCCCCAGGTTCCAGCTTTGTTCTCTTAGGGAGTCCTTGACTTGATCCTGGGCTTTGGAATTGGAAGGAACCTTTTGTTTTGTACAACAAGTGTACATCTTTGTTCCTCTTAAGGGGTCCTGGGCTTGGTCCTGGGGTTTGGGATTTGAAGCTACCACAAAATGTAGCTCTGTTTTCTGCCAAAGGAGAATGTTTTAGTGGAAGGAAAAGGGAATCAAACAACAAAAATACTCTCCCTTTGGACCCTATATCCAATTTTCTTTTCAGAGAACTGCAGCAAGATCTTACCCATGTCTCAGTGGAACCAATGGATTTTTTTTCTATAACAGTTTTGTGACTTGTGATTCAGATGAAGCTGGAGTTCATAGCTTCTATTTATTTCGTCATGGCCAAATAAGGGAGCTGGCTGACAAGAAGGGAAAGAAGGAAGAACAAGGGCATGGCCTGAGGAGGGGGAAGTAACCTCTTTACTGAACCTCCTCCCAGCTCAGTTGGCCCTTGTGGATGTCCCCAGGTTGGCTGGGCTTCCAGGATTACCACCAGTTCCTGTTAGGAGTCAGCTGAAATTTGGATTGGCAGCACAAGCTCTCAGGTCTTTTTCCTTTTCAGAATGAGAGAAAACACAATTAGCCATTTGAATCAATTTTGTAAGCATTTAACAAAATATATAAAGTTAATTATTTTCGAAAGGAAAAAATATTTCAAAGAAAACTGGCATGGTGGGTAGAAGGCTAGCCTTGGAATGCAGACCTGGCTTCAAATTTAAGCACCTACTGGTGTTGTGATTGGGGCTGAGCCTTGGAATCCAGACGCCTGGGTTTGGGGGGCTGCCTCTGATACATGCTGACTCTCAAGTCACTTAAGATCTCAGGGTGCAGCTCTAAGCTAGGCAGAGTGGCTCATCTGCTTTGGTAGAAAAAGTTTCCCAAACCAAGCCAACCCCAGATCTAGATTCCATTCCCTTCTGCCCCTACAAAAATTATGTGTGAAGAACGGGCTAGGCACAGGGATGATAAATAATAAATATTCCCTTTCCTCAAGAAGTTTACATTCTACTGAGGAGACACAAAGCAGTATATTCAATGACATTTGTGGGGGGAGCACTAACTAGAGATCCCATGGAGGTAGTGCCTCAGTTGAGCCCTGAAGGAAATTCCCTATTCCAAGAGGCATAGAAGCAGAGAAGTGTGTTCCAAACAGGAGACACTTCCTGGGCAAAGACACAGAGGTGGGAGACTGCATAGTGACTAGGAAGAGATTAGTTTAGCTAGAATATGGAGTTCATAAAGAGGAGAGATATTTTAAAAAGCATGGAAAGATAAGGTAGAGCCAGATTATGAAAAGTACGAAATTCCAAGTCAAGAATTTTGTATTTCCACTAGAATAGGGACTCACTGGAGATGCTGTGAACATACATGGGCTTTATGGTTATCAGATCGGCAGCTGTGGGTCATGGATCTGGGAGCTAAGAATGGAAGAGACAAGATGGATTAGGTCTCCAGTCGGTGACAAGGCTGTGAGCATATATGCATTGAGAAAAATGTTAGCTAGCCCAGGGCCAAGCCCACATCATCAAGCTTCTTCAGTCCCCAAGGCCTTGAGTTGGCAAAGGACTGTTAGGTCCTATCCCTTCCTGCCCACTGAGTCACTTGTGTTCTATTCTTTTCAGTCTGAAAATCATTTTTCTGGTAATGCTCTGGCAATGTATGATTGGGGGAAGGGAATGGGGAGTGCAAGGTCAGATTCATGATTTCATTGATTTGGAGAGAGGGGGAAGGGGAAGATCCCTCTACCAATGGAGGTCAGCAGGTGGTGGGGGACAAGATCCCTCAACTAATGGAGATCAGAAATTATTCTGCAAATGATCCTCCTTAAGTGCTATAGAGGCACTGAGAGGTCTTGCTTCTCATAATGGTAAGACTTGAACCCAAGTCTTTCTGACTTCAAGGTTTGTTCACTTTCCATATGGCAATACTACTAGTCAGAGTCTATAATAGCTTTATGAGGCCAAATCAAAACCATTCCCATTGGAGACTAAGAGAAAGATGGCACACTTGATTATTGTTCCAACTCTGTTCGACAGTCAACAAACCTGTAGCCTATACTTTATTGTTCTTTTTGTTGTTTAGTCATCTCAGTCATGTGACCAACTCTTTGTGACCCCTTTTGGGGGGAGAGGGTTCTTGGCAGAGATCCTGAAGTGTTTTTCCATTTTCTTCTCTAGCTCATTTTACATAAGAGGAAACTGAGGCAAATAAGATTGCCCAGGGTTACCCAGCCAGGAAGTGTCTGAGGTTGAATGTGAATTCATGAAGAGGAGACAGATTCCTGTTTCCAAGCACAATGCTCTATCACCTGAGACCCCTAGCAGCCCCCACTATCCAACTTTGGCTTCACCCCAGTCAAAGAGTCTGGGATCAGCGACATCTTACTTTTTTCCATCTTTTCCTCCTAGCATTCAGGAGTCAGAATAATGACAATTATTCAGGGGGGACACGATGGAATCTCCAGGGGAGATGGAAATTCAGGAAGGCGGTGCATCCTAACATAATTCACGGGAGGAGAACAGAACCTCTCCAAAGTAAATGGAAGTAATTCATGAATCACTCCACTTAGCACAGGGAACTGTACTCAGGTCTCCAATACCAGAGGTTGGAAATAAGGCAGCCTCAAAAAGCGCCAAGGCCTTCAAAAACTCCAAGCCATTGCTCATTTCAATTCCACCCTCCCTAGAAGGGAAAAGCAGTCCATAATAACGTCAAGAGGTAAAATCTGCAGGGAGCCTGAACAAATGGTCCCAATGAGGAGGGGGAAGAGGAGGAGATGGGGGACAGAAGTCTGAGCTCAATCTTTCAAAAAAGGAAATGTGTGTCCAGTGGGTGATCTGCACTAAAAGAGGGAATTTCCTCACTGCAATCTGTGAAGTTCTAGGCCTAGGTGGGATCAACCACCTAAGCCCGGTGTCCTTCAGGAAGGAAAGGGCAATCTCTGGAGGGACCACTGGGAAAGAGAGAGCAATTAAAAAAACCCAGCAATGGCCTGAGCTTGCCCTTTGCCATGAGATGGACACTTACCAAGAGATTCAATCTAGGGCAGATGTCAGTCAAGACTGAGTGCCACGGAAATCTATTCATCTCTTCCCTGAACTCCCAGCCCTAAGGGATCATTTGGCTGGATGAGTCTGGTAGGTCAAAGCAGAATGCTCTTTCCCCCAAAAGGAAGAAATAAAGAGTAGGAGGAAGAGGAAGAAGAGGAGGAGGATGCAGAGGAGAAAGAAGAGGAGGAAGAGGAGAGTCTACCAGCAGGAGGGAAGAAGGAAAGAAAGGAGGACAAAGGCTTTTCTAAAGTGCTTCCTGACTTCCAATGCCAACCCGGAATTGAGATCTGATCCTGGAGATAACCAAGAACCTTTTGGAGGTTATCAGATAGAAGAATGGTAATGGCAGAGACCAGTTTGACAATCAAGAGGAGGGTGGACTGGAGTGAGAAAAGTGTTGAGTTAGGGAAGTGAAGTAGCAAATTATTAAGGTGATGAGAGCCTGCACCAAGTGGTGACACTGAAGGAGGTTTACAAGAAAAGTTACAAAGGTAGAAACAACAGGACTTAACCACTGATTGTCTATGGGAAGTGAGAGAAAATGAGGAGTAGAGGATGACTCCTGGTGGTGATTCTTAGTCCTGGGAGACTGGTGGTGGTATAATATTTATTAAAAAGTGTTCAATATATTGTTTCCTTTATTTCTTCCTTCACATCCTCACCAATAGTAGGAAGGTCGGAAAGAGGAGAAAGTCTGGGGGGAAAGAAAATGTATTCATTCGTTGAATTTAAGCTATTTATGGGGCATCTCATTCAAGACAGTCAATCAGTAGGTGGACATTAAGTTTATCAAGAGTCATATGTCTAGAGATGGATAATGAGATATTTCCACACATGCCAAAGATCCTAACCCTAAATTCAGACAGGACCAATATACCCCAAACAATATGCAAACAAAAACCCTTCTTACAAAGTGTATTGCCCCCCAAATGTTCAACAAAATCATCTAAGTGATTCCATCTGATGATAAAAGTTATGAGATTTACTGGTTGTAGTAAACTAAATGTCAGAGATGGGGGGGAAGGGAATAGAAAGTGCAAGGTCAGATTCATGATTTCATTGTTTTGGAGAAAGGGGGAAGGGGAAGATCCCTCAACCCATGGAGGTCAGCAGGTGGTGGAGGATGGATCTGGGAGCTGAGAATGGAAGGGAGAAGATGGAATTTTTTATTTTAATTATATTTTAGCCCCTCAGGGCTAGAGGATTTGACTTCATCTTAATGTGACAGAAAAGTAGCATGCCAACAGTGTGCCAATTGGGTAGGCTTTATAAAAGGTTCAGTAACTGAACCTGGGCAAACATTCACCATCCCATCAGTGCTCTTCTAAATGCAGAAGATGGTCCCAGCATGAACACTCCACTGCAGGCTCAAGTTAAAAAACCCTTTGGGGGCATCCTGCCCAGTTCACCTGTTCCACTTCTAATCAGCTTCTGAAGATGCAAAAAAAACAAAAACAAACAAACAACAAACAATTAACTGAGGCTAGTGGGAGTGATGAGCTTGGAGTGAGGGCATTTGTGCTGGAACCCAGATAAGCAGATTTGCTTTAGACTGATTCAGCATACTGTCAGCTAAGATTCCCACAATGAAGCTAACTGCTAATTGATTTTTGTTCTTGGGGACCTTTTATCTGACATCTGGAAATAGTTGTCCTTCCTTCAACAATGAGGCATCATGGGACATTCAGCAAGCACCTCCATGTAAGTGGAACCCAGAACCCTCCAATGATCTTGGATTCACATGGATGAAGTTTGAGAAATTAATCAACTAATTAATAAGTCCTGCTAATGGACCTTCTATGGGCCAGATACTATGGATATGATACAATAATAATAATTTTAAGTGACAAAGAAGTTTGCAAAACATCTTCCAGATATTATGTCATTTGATCCTCACAATAATTGTGGTAGAATGCTATAATTATCCCCATTTTACAGATCTAAAGATGAGAAATATTAATTTTTCCTGGGCCTACAAATCTCTTTAAGAATCAGAGGTGGCACAGTGGATAGAGCACCAGTCCTTGAGTCAGGAGGACCTGAGTTCAAATCCAGTCTCAGACACTTAATAATTACCTAGCTGTGTGGCCTTGGGAAAGCTACTTAACCCCACTGCCTTGCAAAAACTAAAAAAAAAAAAAAAAAACAGAGACAAAGTCCAATGTAAGTCTCTATGGCAAACTGAATGATTTCATTTTTAAAAACCTATACTCAGCTGAACTGATACAAAGTGCAGTGAGCAGAACCAGAATGCCACACCCAATAACAACAATATTGTATGATGAACTGTGAATGACTTCTCTATTCTCAGTAATACGACGATCCAAGACGATTCCAAAGAACTCATGATGGTAGAACTGATATTGTTTGAATACAGACTAATGTATACAGTTTTTTTCACTTCCTTTGTCTTTTTGGTTGCTCAGACTTACTTGCACAAAATGACTAATATGGAAATTCTCATGATTGCACATATATTTACATGATTATGCATAAACATATTACATGTTCAAATCCTATCAGATAGCTTGTCCTCTCAAGGAGGAGGGAAAGGAGAGAAGGATGAAGGGACAGAATTTGGAACTCAAAACTTTAAAAGAAAACAAATGTTAAAAATAATTTTAACATGTAATGGGGAAAATATTATTTAATAATAAATAAAATTATTTGATATATATATATATATATATATAGCTACTCTGATCAAGAGTATGATCCAATGAAATTCCAAAGGACCCATGATGGAAAATGCTATCTACCTTCACTGAGAGACCTGAGGAACTCTGAATGCAGATCAAATCACACTTTTTTTACTTTTTTTATTTTTCTTTGGATCTTATATATATTTTCTTTTGCAATAAAACTAATATGGAATTATGTATACATCCTTCACATGTATAATTGATATCATAGCTCTGGTTTTCTTAAAGGGGAACTCAATTTTTAGATGAATGTCAAAAGTATTTGTGCATATAATTGAGAAATATTTAATATATATATTCTAATATATAAAAATATATTAGAATAAAAGAATTACCTACATTTGAATCTATATTTGGAGAGACATACTAGAAAACTTGTCCAACAGTATATACATCTGGAACAGAGAGTATCAATGAGTTGGGTATGTGCAGAGTTGAAAGACAAGAGAAAAGAAAGCTGGATTGTTTCAAAAGAAAAAACTCTAAAGCTCCTTTACTAAAAGCCAAAGTCCATCTTTCTAAGAATAATATTCTACCGGGGTTGCTTTAAAGAAGTGAGGCATGGAATAAAACTGCCTCCAAAGAACTAAAAATGAGCATCACCCTGAAGTCAATGGGCATGCACTAGTGAGTGGAAGCAGACTATAATCTATATCCAACAAGATGCCCCAAAGGTCAGGAGTACAAGATATCATCTAGGTCCCTTCCCAATGTCAGGAGAAAGAGCTAGAGGCCTCTAGCAGGATCATACCCCTAAGGTGAACTTATTGGAGGATACAAAAAATGTGACCCAGTATGGGCAGGCATGGAAAAGTTCCAATCCAAATTTTTAGAGGGAAGTCCCAGAATAATGAGATAACAGCCTCATTTAAGCATTTTGAGTATAACTCTTGACTAGATTTCCCCAAACATGGATAGGAGGGGCCCAGCATACATACAAGTCCTTCAGATAGTCAAAGAATATATGAATATGATTGAGATGGTCTTATCCACATGCACATACACATGCACACACACAGACATCCATGCTTGCACATTTGCAAATGATGCAGAGGTTACAAAGGACTCACAAGAGCCCATGCATATACAGAGAAATATAAAAGTCACTCGGGCCACAATTCCTGGTCTCTCATGCCTTGACTCGAATCATGCAACTACAAGAATGATTCAGGACAACTTCTCTTCATCCTCCAAGAATTGTATCCTTTGAGAAAGCAGCCAGGGTTCAAACTCTGAAGTAGGAACTCTAAATTTGACATTATTCACCAGGTAACCCTTAGGTCTGGGACAGTTCATTCTGGGTGATCTCTTTTTTCAAGCATCATGTGAGTTATGTCTCTTTGTATCATGTGGTGTTCATCCAGAGCACCACAAGGTCCAAGCCATCCCATTCTGGACAGAGAAAGGCCATCAACAGACATTCCCATCTTGGACTTGAGTTCAAAAAAAGTAAGAAAACAAAAGACCTTGAGCCAGGAAATCAAAGTTCATAAATTTCCCTCTCAGGCCACCCATGCAAACCACAACAAGCTTCCCTAGCCAATCCCCATTAAGCACTCCCCCTACAAGAGGGAAAGAGAAATTTCGACTGCTAGACTTTAGGGAAAGGTATTAACCAGTTCACTTAATGCAGAGACCAGGAAAGGAGAGAAGTTCCCCTCAAGAAATTCTACTTACCTTTCCCAGGGACATTGAAGCCCATTCACTAGACACCAATGAGGGGAGTGTCCTGGGTCTTTTCAGAAAGGGGGCAGTTTATGTTTACCCTCCATGGGGAAATGACCTTCAGACACCTCCAAAGAAATCAACCCTTGATTGGGATCAGAGGATCAAGACAGAGCTAGGAAGGATCTTAGAAGTCATTAAACTAACATACTTATCCATAGATGCCCAGCTAATTAAGTGACTAGGTGAGACATAAGTCCACATCTTCCTAACCTCCAGTCCTCCTCATTCTGTTACCACTCAACAAATTATTGGAGGTTCTCCTAATCACACACTTCCAACTGCTCTGTCCAAGGTGCTGCTGAACTCATAGGTAGAGAGAAGAGTATGGTTCTCATCCTCAAGGTGTGGGTTTAGTGCTCAAGAACTTTATAGCCTAATTGAGGTCAGAAGGCAGAAATATGTGAAAAGACTCAGAACAAATAACAGGGTTTTTTACTGTTTTAGCTCTGAATGGTTTAAAGTATTACTTTCAATTTGCCAACCATCATAGAATCAATGAATTTCAACTTCCTATTTCCAGAATCTAGACTGTCATCACCAATGCAGATTGAAAATTCATGACAACTTGGGAAGTGGTCTTTGAGAGCTGCCTTAGCTGAAAAATTTATACTACTGAGGCCAACTTGGTGCTGAGCCTCTCCAAACTTGGACTGATCCTCAAACAAGAGTCTTTGGTAGAGGCCAATGCCAGGTCTATAAATGAAACCTTGCTGTCTTGGTGGGATATGCCAGTTTGCCCTCTCCTGATATGACCTTTGAAAGTCATCTTCAAGCCAAGATAAGTCATTAGAAACGAATTATTTTTATAAGTCATCAAACATCTGCCTACTTAGTTAATAGAAAGACGAGTGAATAGACAAACATAAAAGGGTACTGCCTCAATTTGGCCAGGAGGAGATGTTCATCATTAACTCAGAGACTTTGCTCACTAAGCACAGTGGCAGAACTAATAGGAGAGGGTAAATCTCATAGCTTGGATGGAGTGAGATAAGCATTACTATTAACTCTCCCCCAAGGCAAGGTCTTGGGGTAGGTCTAGAGTGGTGCTAGAACCATCCTAAGGATATCTGCTCATAGTAACTTAGAAAAACACACACTAGCATTTTTATGTTCCATTGTATTTTTATTTACTTGGTGAAATATTTCCCATTTACATTCTGGCACCTCTAGTCTAAAACATCTATCAATCAGAATTTTTTATCAATAAAAAGTCTCCATTCAAAATGTTTGTTCTTGATAAATTTTAAAGCATTCAATGAGCTGAAATAAGTTGAGTTCCCCTGACCATTTCTACACAAAGTACTATGTAAATGCTGGCTCTTATTATCATTAATAAATGACTTGTTCAAGGTCACAGTGATGATGAGCACTGAGATGTAATTAGAACTCAAGTCTTCCTAACTCTTGGCTCAGTACTCCTTCCTCTGCCACAATGACTGCTGTCTTCAAGTAACTAAAGACTTCAGAGGAATTAGCATTTCAGAGACAATCGAGGTCAACCCTCCCTCTTACAGTTGAAGAAACAGGCCCAGGGCCATAGAGGGAATAAGCATCAGGACCAGCGGGTGAGTCTGAGAAGTTGTCAATGGGTAAATTTAGGTGCAGCATCAGACAGCTTCCTTCCTCACCATTATTACTATCCAGATGTAAAATGGGCTGCCTCAATAGGGTCTGAAGCCCCTACCACTGAAAGTCAGCAAGATTGGAGACTCACTTGTTGGGTGTGTAGTAGGAGACACTCTCATGTAGATACAAGGTGTCTGGGTGGCCTCCAGGTCCCAATTCTGTGGTTCTGATTCTCTTATACAGCTTTCAAGCCAGAGAATCACTCCCTGAATTAATTAGGGATTTTTATAGAGCAACAGACCTGCCCCATTTCACTGTAAAAGACTGATTATATCCAGATGGCCAAAGTTTACAGGAAACATCCAACCAAAGGTAGAAGAGGCACAGAGGGAGCTGGGAAACATTTTAAATAAAATTTCAGATAGGAAAAAGAGATAAACATCTCATGGCATTCTCCAGTTTAGGCACAAACACTTAGAGAGAAACAGGTTCTGTTCCTCATCATTTCTTGTCTTGTTTTTGACTGAAGCCAAGGAAGGCCCACTCTGGGGATAGATTGGAGGTGGTAAAAGGGACTTCCAAAACCAGTGGGGCATAGACTGAACTGCTAATGAAAATGATTCTGGTAGTCTGACTCAGGATTAGTTCAGGTTTCATCCTGACAGAACCATTGGACTGGAGGACCCTCATTGTCTTTTTCAAGAAAAGATTGAGAGGATGGGCTTTGCCTGAAGGAAGAAAGAGGGTTAGACTTAGTTCTCTGTCTCAAATGAGACACTTTCACAATTCTGAATGAGGCCCAAAGGGACCCTCCTCATGACCTCAAAGGCACCCATCCCTGACTCCCTTTTCCAGGAAATTCATTCCCAAACTATCCTTTAGGAGTCATTTCTTGCCAGCCCAGGAAGAGGTCCCAGAAGCCATAAATTCAGTTTCTCATTCATTCATGCTACATTGACTGTTACATTCTGGTTACTCTTCAGCTAAAAAAGCAAAAGAAAATGCTAAAGGAAGAAGAAAGGAAGGAATACATATGAATAGTTGTCAGGATCAGCTAGCTCAAAATTAAGGAATAAATTATTTTTATAATGTCTTCCATTACAATCAGGGTCAGGCTCCCAAAGTAACCAAGGTCATTCACCTGGATTTGGATGAATTTTGTACTTTTAGGCAGGGAACGTAATGAATGCAGAAAGCATAGTGGTGAGGTTTTTGGGTTGTTGTCTTAGGTGGAGGAGAGATGGATTTGGGAATGAAGATGATGTGAAAAAACAAAGAAAGTCAGACATCCGATAGCAGATTAGTGAACAAAGAGAGGATAGACTAGGAGGAGCCCCCCAAAACTGATGAGAAACCCAGCTGTGTGAGAATGGGTTCATCCTCTATACAAGGATATTCTAACCTAGTTTACAAGTTTTGTTGTGGATAACGTTTTATCTTAATGTTCACTTCTTTACAAGAATCTTTTTTTTTTTAGGTTTTTGCAAGGTAATGGGGTTAAGTGACTTGCTCAAGGCCACACAGCTAGGTAATTATCAAGTGTCTGAGACCGGATTTGAACCCAGGTACTCCTGACTCCAGGGCCGGTGCTCTATCCACTATGCCACCTAGCTGACCCTTAGAAGAATCTTTAAAATTGTAAATCATGAAATCACGCGCACACACACACACACACACACTTATTCCTTATATCCTTGAGGAGACTGAAGCCAGAGCAGAGTCAGTTCCTGAAGGAAGTATCCAGTGATCCTGCTCTAAGATTGACAAATTGTTTAAATGCTGATCAGACCTGGGGAAAGGAGCTTATAGATGAATTTATCCTAATTTGATAATTCCCAATGAGCAATACCAAGTTGTTAGGGCATATTGCTTTCTTTTTGTTAACTGATTTGAATTACAACTTAGACCCAACAAACTCTATTCACCAAAACTTTGTTCTCATTTTTGGGGGGTAAGGCAATGGGTTAAGTGACTTGCCCAAGGTCACACAGCTAGGTGTGTCAGAGTTCGGATTTGAACTCAGGTCCAGCTGATTCTAGGGCCAATCTCTATCCACTGCAACACCTCTCTGTCCCTTCACCAAAACTTTGGAGGTTGCATTGTCTCCCAAACACTTTCTCTTCAATAACATTCTTAGTTGAAAAATTAATCCTTTCTTTTGCAGCTCTGCCAACCTACACTCTCTTCTCAACAAGTGGAAAGCTAATTAACATTGTTCATTTCTAGGGTTGTTCAGTCCCATGGCAGTGTTGAATGGAACATCTCACAATGTATGGATTTCTCCTCCAACATTTTTAAAAGGGAGGAATCAGGTATAAATTGAACATTTCAAGACATATATTCTGGGGAGGCTAGGTGGCGTAGTGGATAAAGCACCGGCCCTGGAGTCAGGAGAACCTTGGTTCAAATCCGATCTCAGACACTTTATAATTACCTAGCTGTGTGGCCTTGGGCAAGCCACTTAACCCCATTTGCCTTGCAAAAACCTAAAAAAAAAAAGATATATTCTTAGATGAGAGGAGAAAAGACATTGTAGTTTAGTACTGGTGGAGGAGAGGGAAGGTAGGGACTTGTATGTATATGGATCTCTGATTTTTCTAAAGTTTGTTATCAGTTACTTCATTTTCTCTTTCCACCTAATTCTTTGAATTGTGGATTATTAACTTGAAACCCTAGAAGGGTGGCATCTTCAGTGTTTTGAGTCTGAGAAATTGCTAGGTTTTGTCATAAACTGAGGATGGTCATCCCAAAAATTGTCTTTTCCTATTGATTTATTGTCTTAGAATGCAAGCTTCCTTGCAAATGGGCTTGTCTTTTTTAATCCATATCCCGCCCCCATTTGGGGATATACTTTGCTTATAGGAAACAATTAATAAATGCATTCATCATTCATTTATAGTCACCTACATGTAAATGCTAATACTTGATGATTGATTGGTTGAATAATCAATGCCAGATGCAAATTCATACCTATTTCTAAAAAGGAACAGGAAAAAAAAGCAAAATCAAATAATGGACTCTTAAATATTTAACTTTTTAAATCCTGACAAATATCCATTTCTCAATATATAAATTGTCAAAGGATACTGAGCCAACCGTTCTCAAAAGAATTGCTAAGCATTCATAATTATATAAAATGCTCCAGATCTAAAGACAATAAAATTTTAAATCAAAACACCAAAACATCCTAAGTGAATGCAATGAAATTATAAAGAACAATCAAGTCTTGAATGAATAAATATCAGAGGATGCCCCCAGGTCAGCCTTTAGTTGAAGTGGGAGGTCCACATTAGGTAAGTTTTCAGTCTTTTTCAAGGTATCATCAGCTATGGGACCTTTTTCCTCTTTAATAAATACTATTTCTCATATGGGCAGACTCTTACAGAAGGGGAGAGAAAAAATATATGTATCACTGATGATGTAAGAAACAGAAAATATGAACAAAAAACTTATTTTTAATGAATAAAATCCTAAAAAGTTAATCCTGCAATTACCTCTCTGTATTTCTAACTCCCTTGTTCCCTCAACCTTTAAAGTACACTCTTGCCCTTAATCGATGGGAAATTCAAGTACATTTCTTTCCATTTCTTCTTAAGAGGTTCTTTATAAACTCCTCAGGAATTTAAGATCAATACCCCTTTATGGTTACTCTCAGAGAGTTTATTAAAGTTCTGCTTTCAATATTCTCTGTATTGACTTCACCTCTGTCCCACTGGAAATTCCATCTTCTTAAATCCTACCATGGAAAATCACTTAGACCTCAGAGTGTAACCAACAGCAAAACACTTGAATTCAATTAGGAAAAGCATGGAGGTACCAATCATCAGATGAAGGAAGCATATAATGCCCCAACCCATCCTCACTCCTACTAATTTCTACTCCCTGAGTTGTCTGGGGACACTAAGCATTAACTTCCACCTCCCCAGCTTTACATTGCGACAAAGTCAAGTCCTGGGAAGACCCTCTTCAATCTCAAGAGTGGGGATCATCATATCTAGCCTCTAGCCCAGTGCCATCTCACGCTGTCTATCTCTATCTCTCCCATGTCATTTTCCTCACTTCCTCTAACTTCATCCTAAGTGATCCATCCAGTCCCCATCTAAAAAAACCCCATTATCTCAAAAAAAGAAAAAGGAAATGAAGCCCCCCAGATGTTCCCATGATGACAGAGAAATCCTGCACTGCTTCAATTCAGTCAGAAAATCATCCTGACCTGAAATTGGGGTTAAGGAGTTCAGGGTTGGTTTGGAGTTTTTCTCCATTTGTTCCCTCTGACTCTTCAGCACAATGAGGTCATGGGCCAGAGTTCTCCAAGGTTGTGAACAGTGCAGTATCAGCTCTGAAAGGTCCTACCAGTCAGGCAATATGCATTTACTCATCTCTTACTGGACACAAGCACTATGCTAAGTCCTAGAGATATAGTGAAAGATTCTGCCCTCAAAGAGCAAATTAGCTGTACTGACAAGATACATGATAAGTAGATGAAAAGTGAGAAGGTGGTAACAGCAGGGGATGGGCATTGTTCATGGTGAAGTGAGGATATGAAGAGACTAAAAAGCCTGGAGGGCCAAGGCTCATGACAGAACATGTGCATGTGTGTGTGTGTGTGTGTGTGTGTGTGTGTGTGTGCGCATGCTCTTGTCCTCATAATGGCTCCAAGGAGAAGGCAGGGCACTGGGCTGCTGGGAGCAGATGTGATGCTTGTCCCACTCCCCCCCAAGAAGAGTTTGGGGCCTGGAGGGAGGTCACTAGAGGAGCGGGTTGGCATTACTGCTTATCCATCTATGTGTGTTTATAGCTGCTGCCTCTGGACTCATCGCTTCTGGTTCTTCTCCCTAGCCAAGAAGGAAAAGTCTCTTTCCTCTTTCACATGGCAACCCCATATTGCTTACAGATGACACCAAAGACAATGGCATGAAAGAATGCATGAGAAAAAATTTAAAAGTTTTTATTAAATCCCAGTGGCCAAGTCCTGTACTATTACTTGGGCACACAAATGCAAAGAAAAAAGCTAGTCCTCACCCTCAGGAGGCAAGGCTCAGAAAAATGGCAGTCAGGGATGGGGATCAGGGCTGGACATTGGCAGGAATAATGAGTGAAGCCACAGAGGACTAAACTGGAAGGATACTCAATTGCTCCAGGCCATTCCCAACAATGGACTACCTACAAGCTTATAGCACTGAAAGCCTCACTAGCCATAGGTGAGTCTTTATGGAGCAGAAGAGTAGCAAATGAAGACAAGGTCCTCTTACCAATTGTCATCTGCTGCAGGTCCATTAGTTAATGTAAGAGTTACAGGGTCTATCTTGATTCAAACATATAGGTTGAATCCCATCACAAATTACTGTCTCTAAGAAGAAATCACATATCAATATACAATGAAAAGCATTAGATGCAAAAACAAAAATATGATCAGAAAGCACTCTGAGAAATTTTCTTCTATCAAAGCACACAGTTTCCTGCCTTGTAACTTTGGCTTAGAAAGTTATCTCAAAAACTAAATAGGTGACTTGGGAAGGGTTCCTAGTCAGTCTGTGTCAAGAGGCGGGACTCAAACCCAGGTCTTCCTGACCTTTATAGTCCCTACACAAACTGTCTCTACCCCAAAACTACCCTAAGGGAAGTTGTGCTTCCTGTGAGCTTTCTTTTTCCATTCTGTCCATTCATGTAGAGATGACATTCATTTGCTGTTTTCTTCATACTTAGCACTTCCATTGCCTTCTTGATGAGTTCATATTTGAGAAGAGATTCGATTTTGATCCCGTTCAAGTTAAGTCTTGGCTGATAGGGGAGGGAAGAAAGGAACATATAGCAAATCAAATGGTTCCATTGCTGTAGGTCCAACCTTTCTATACCTCAGTTTCCTCATCTGCTAAAAGTTAAGGTATTATCAGTTGGGGAATGACTGAACAAATTGTGGTATTTGTATGTTATGGAACACTATTGTTCTTTTAGAAACCAAAAGGGATGGGAATTCAGGGAAGATTCGAAGGATTTGAATGAACTGATGCTGAGCGAGATGAGCAGAACCAGAAAAACATTGTCCACCCTAACAGCAACATGAGGTCTTTGCATCATTGCAATAATCGGGGACAATTTGGGGCTTTCTGTGATGGAGAATACCATCTATCTATATCCAGAGAAAGAATTATGGGAGTTTGAACAAAGACCAAAGACTATTACCTTTAATTTAAAAAAAAACACATTAACTTGTTATGTAATTTTGCTATCTCATATTTTATTTTTTTCCTTAAGGATATGATTTCTCTCTCAACATATTCAATTTAGATCAAGGTATAGCATGGAAACAATGTAAAGACTATCAGACTGCCTCCTGTGGGGTGGGGGGAGGGAAGCGAGATTAGGGGGAAAATTGTAAAATTCAAAAATAAATAAATAAAAGTTTAAAAAATAAAAAGTATAGAATGTAAAAAAAGAATAGAAGAAATAAAAATTCTCTATCATTTAAAAAAGTGAAGGTATCTCATTACACCCTTCATTCTTTTTATCTCTCACTCTATCTTAAACTAAAAGAATAAAAAGGAGACTTCCAATTTGTTGAGTAGGTCCTCCCTCAATTTGTAGGATTTTGGTGAAATGTGGCCAAGAATCATGCAGATTACAATCCATTTTGCTAGAGGGAGTTCCCACCCTGACAATTTTTTCTTGGAGCTAGAACAGCCCAAGCTCCAAGCATGCCAAATAATGGTGTTTACTCTAAAATGCAGTATTTCCAAAGGAGAGTCAATTTGAGGAGTGGTTCCAAGAGCACCATCAACTGGGAGGAGCCAACCTCCAGAGATGCTTCAGTACAAAGAGTTTCTCAACAACTCTTGCCCTCATAAGAGCTGCAGTGAGAAAGCAAGAGAGTAGGTTGTTGGGAGCAGAGGTGTTACTTTTCCTGTTCCCAAAGAAGAGCTATGGGTCTGGGGGAGGTCACCAAAGAAGCCAGTGTGCATCACTGCTTATTCTTCAGAAGGAACCTAATAAATTTAGGCGGATGAGGAAGCTGTCTAGTGACTTTAGCTTTGGCCTCGTTTTCTCCCAGACAAGAACAGAGGTTGGACCTGAAGAACACACAGTAAGGAAAAGAAGCTGACTCAGCACAGCCTTGACCAAAACTCACCCAAAAGGGGTTATTTTATTTACCGAGTCCATAGAACACTATAATGGCTTAAAAGGGAAAGATGGCAGCTTACCCTAGAACCATTTTTGTAGGAAAATAATCATAAATAAGACTAACAAAATGGTTAATAATGAGTAATAATACCTAGAAAACTGGAAATCCTGCCCATCTCCCTCACCCTCACCAGAGAAAGCATTAGAATTGCCTGGAGCAGTTTTCCTTGAGCCTACAGAAGATGCGTTGACACCCCAATCCTTTCATTCAATTCAACCCTAAGAAAACCAGACACTCTCCTCCTATCCACCTGTCCAAGAGTCTGCCAAACATTTGCTCCTGGAGCCTGAGTGTGGACCCTTCCTCCCCCCACACATAAAATAGCACTGGGGACACACCCAATGGTTCCAAGTCCAAGAGGCCTAGGGGGACTGCCCTGACTATAACTATGAAAAGGATGACAAAGGTCACTGGCATTTCTATGACCCTTTAAGGTTGGCAAGGAACCTCATCTCATGGCCCTGTGAGGTGAGAATGCTAGACATTCCTATTATCATTTTACTGACCAGAAAGCCAAGGACAACAAAAATGAAGTGACTTGACCAGGCTCAGACACCTTCTAAGAATTTGAGATAGGAAGTCAAACACTATAAAATTACATATGTGTGTATATATATATATATATATATATATATATATATATATATAATCATCATCATCATCATGCCCAGGTTTCTTACCACTTGTTTCCTCAGCTTCTGTACTCTAGTTTCCTCACCGCTTCAATCCTTATTTTCTTTAGTCATGTCCAACTCTTTGTTACCCCATTTGGGGTTTTCCTGACAAAGATACTGGAATAGCCTGCTGGAATTTCTTTCTCCAGCTCATTTTACAGATGAGGAAACTGAGGCAAACAGGAATAAGTGGCTTGCCCCGGGTTTCATAGCTGGAGGGTGTCCTAGACTTAATTTGAATTTAATTCTTCCTGCCTCCAGTTCCCTGGGTCACCTAGCTGCCCTTGGGCTTCACCGGAATGACTCATTTCTTCTGGTTCTACCTTCTGGATCAAACACAGCAAGACTAATTTCGGTTCTACTTAAGAGCTCTTTAAAACTTGAAGACAACTCTCCAGGTCCCCAAGTCATCTTTTCTCCAAGGTAAACAAGTCCAGCTCTTTCCGTAGCCATCCTTCTATGTCATAGACTTGTCATGCTGGTAACCCTCCTCTGGGTACTGTCCAGCTTAGCAACTCATAGTGTTGGGAACCAAAGCAAATCTTCCCATGAGGTTTGATGGGGCAGAGCACATGGGGACCATCATCTCCCCATACCTAGAAGCTCTGCCCCCCCCCACGTAGTCCAATACTGAATTAATTTATTGGGTGGTCACACAGGTGATTGAAATGAAGCTTCCAGGGGAAGGGAAGGGGACTAAGCTTAACTGTGAGGCAGGCACTATCCTAAGTGCTTCACACCTAGTGTACATTTCTTTTCCATCTTATACCTGTGAAGTTCTTTTTTGGTACTTCAAGGGAAGCGTTTACTGGGAAAGGTTTGACAATCAACTCTATATTATTCACATTTTCTCCATCACTTTGTCTAGACAATCAATACAAACAAAAAAGAATTCAACCTAGGATCTGAACTAGGGTCTGGGGTCACCACAAAAGTTGGGAAATGAACAAGCCAGTTCCTAAAGCCATGTGAGGTGTGGTTGCTTACTGTTGCTGTTGTTCTAAATTTCTGAACTGAACAAGGATGAAATGGAAGCCAATGGATTAGGATTTTTTCTAGCTCTGCTAGAACCTGTGTGATTATGATGTTGAAAACCCTTGATCCAAGACAATGGGAAGAATGAGGAGCACAAAGAAGCACCCAACAGAATTTGCTCTCTGGTGTCATGTGCATTTACAGTAGAGCTCACCAGAGAAAGCATCTCCCTTCAGCTCTATCTAGAGAAAAGAATGGCAAGCTCTGCTTGGGGAGTTGGCCAGAGAGTACACCCACAGGCTTCACCCGACAAACAAGATGCCTCCAGGCATCTGACCTCCCCAGGAAGTCTTAAAGTTGGCTACTCCAGCTCTTAGGACCTCCATTTTGCAGAAGCAGAAGTAGCCTCAGAGAACTGACCATGGACACACAGCAAGTGTTGGCAGGCTCTTTGAAATCAGTTCACCGTGGACTCCAAGGACAAAGCATTTTCTAGTAAAGTCCATTGCCTTTAAGAAAGAGATACAGGGGGTGGCTAGGTTGTACAGTGGATAGGGCACTGTCCCTGGAGTCAGGAGTACCTGAGTTCAAATCCAGTCTCAGATACTTAATAATTACCTAGCTGTGTGGTCTTGGGCAAACCACTTAATCCCATTGCCTTGTAAAAACCTTAAGAAAAAAGAGAGAGAGAGGCTCATTGCCCTTGGTGTCCTGCCCACCCCCCACATCTCCAGCACCCATCCCTCCCCCATGTGATTGTCCTCATCTCACTTTCCAGTTGAGTCTTTCATTTCTCTAGTCACGGGAGAGTTGCTTATTGAATCCCATTCACCAGATGAACATAAGTATTCCACCCCCCACCTATTCCCTTCAAGTCAGCTCCCTTCCCTGCCCCAGACTCATCTCTTCCATAGTCTTTCCTGACTCTGATCTCATCCACCTTCCCCCCTCCAACTCAGTGTTCCCATATCTCTCTGGGCTTAATCTTATAACTCAACAGACTTGACTGACAGTCTTCCAGGAAGTCTGGGTTTAATCCAATTCTGTCCTAGACCAAGTTGTGTGTGCTATCTTCTCATGTGGATGCTCCTGCCTCTCATCCAGAGCTATAGGCTCAGGGGCAGCTAGGTGGCACAGAGCATAGAGCACGGGCCCTGGAGCCAGGAGGACCTGAGTTCAAATGAGGCCTCAGACACTTAATAATTCCCTAGCTGTGTGGCCTTGGACAAGCCACTTAACCCCATTTGCCTTGCAAAAACCTTAAAAAAAAAGAAAAGAAATGTAGGCTCATATTTGACATTACATTGTGGGCATTAAAGCAATCACTGATTCTGATGATTTTCTCACAGACTCTGCAGCTTCATCTGGAACCTGACTGACACCTGGGCAGGCTCAGGCATGTTCTATCAGCATCTGCAGAGTAACTGATGAGTGACCATGGCTGCCAACATGCCGTTGAATGGTGTGTCCCTTTGAGGCATGACTGGCTTGCAGGAACTTGTCTCTTCTTAATCAACGGTAAAATAAACTTTGTTTGAAAAGTCCTGTCCCTTGTACAGACAGTGGCCACCTCGGAAAAGAAAATCTTTCCAGTCATTTGTTTGCAGAGCCCCAAACGAGGGAAGGGGGTGTTCAGAAACGTGTTCTTCAAGCAGGGTTGCTCCAGGAAGCAGGCTAGAAGGATGGAGGGTAGGGGTGTCAACAGATTGGAGACAATCATCACTAGCATCCAAAGAACATTCCCAAACTCCACACTCACTGGCTCCACCCAGGTGGAGGTCATAGGAGAAGAGCACTTTTCAGAGCTCTGAGAGGTGAGGCCAACCTGAGCCGGAAACAACCTGGTGGTGAAGTCAGAACAGGGGCTCAGTTCAGCCCATAAGCTGGCTGGCTCTAGGCTCAGGAGATGACCACCCAGAGGGCAGCCCCCATGGGAACCGAGGAATCCCTGTCCCTGGGGGAATCCTTGCTGCAGCTTCCCCCCATATCCAAGAGGGACCAGAGGCTAATTCAAATACTGATCTTCCCTAGCAAAAATATTGATCATTACCTAGGAAAAGAAAAGTCAGGCATTTTAGGTATAATTTTAAAGTAGCATTAAAAAACACTAAAAATGTGTCCAACTCCCTGAGGTAAACCCCAGAATTTCCACAAAAGTGCTCAGTTCCACACACCATTCCTGGGACAAGGAGCAGGAAATTTCATTCTCAACCCAGCTTAGTCACTTGCTCCAATGATTCACTGAACCTCTCCAGGCCTCTGCCATAAACTCAGAAATGGGACCTGATGGTCTCCAATGTACTTTTCACTCAGAAAATTCATCATCTGTTTTCTTGTTTCTTCTAAATCCATCTGCCTCCACCTCCCTAACATTTTACTTTTATTGTAGCAATAAAAATGGTATTAAAAAATCTCTTATTCCAAATTTTTGTTTTCCTTCAATTTTATCACTAGTTTGCAAAGCAGTGTTTTCTCTGAGGTCTCCCAGAATGTCACAGTGTCCTAACTAAAATGCGGGTGAAGTTTTCACTCATCACCACATGAGTCAGGCCGGTAGGACTGGGCAAAGGTCTGAGAGATAAAATATGAACATCTCAAAGTCATGATCAATGGCTTTTTCTAGAAGAACAAACACATCAATCCTAGTTTGTCTTCTCTCCACCAGTGTACTATTGACAGGCTTTCCCTATCCTACCCAGAACGGAAAGAGTTTCTACCTTCCTGGTCCATTCACAAGCACAACCTAAAGACTTCCACCTGCCTGACATTTTCCAAATAGAGAAACCAAAAGGGAGGCTTTGTTTCCATGAAAGCATCCTTTAGGAAGAGGTGACCCTTCAACAAAATCACAGGCTCAAGATGTGAGAAGGACCTCAAGAGTCAACTCATCCAACCAATCATGGAAAAGGAATTTCTTCTGCCAGGTCTTGAACACATGATCATCCGGCCTCTCCTTCAGGCCTATTAGTCATGGGCCCCTGAGCATGAATGATTTTATCAGACCTTTTCTGAGTCCACTTTCTACTAGAGGCATTTCAAGGAAATTGTCTGAAAGATGAAATATGGGGGAAGAGTCAGGTGTTGAAGAAAATCTCTGGTGTGAGCACAGATGCCTCTGGCAGCCTGGTGAAGCCTATGGATCCCTTCTCAGAATCATCTTTTATAGGCAAAAAAAATACATAAGACTATGTTGAAATAGTTATCAAAGTCAGTTCACAGTAGAGAGGTTAGGTGGCACAGTGGATAAGAGCACCCGCCCTAGAGTCAGGAGTACCTGAGTTCAAATCCAGCCTCAGACACTTCATAATTACCTAGTTCTATGGTCTTGGACAAGCCACTTAACCCCATTGCCTTGCAAAAACCTAAAAAAAAAAAAATCAGTTCACAGACCCAGGTTAGGAATTCCTGCTCTAAAGTCATCCTCTCTTCCACTCTGTGAACCCTACATAGTCCCAATTCTGGAAACATGCCTCCCTCCCATAAGTGAGATCTCTTGTACGTGGAAACTTCTGATCTAGGAGCTTCTAACTTCCTAACTAATTGACACTTACCTCTCTATGATGTCAGAGTTGAGCTTCAAATCAGCTGCACCTGAATGAAGCCCCACCCATCCCTGTAACACACCTGATCTTGTTCATCTTCTCTGAACTTTGATTCAGGCATTCATGTTGCCCAACCCATCAAGTTGGCTTGACGATGCCCCAAGTCTCAAGAGCACCTTCATACAAGACCATCAAGGACTCCCTCCTCCTCCCACATTTTGAAGTCTACCATGCCCAAATCTATCTGGAAACATTCCAAACTCTAGATCTTCAAGTCCTTCACCAAGCTACAGGAGGAGAGAGGTTACCAGATGCCCAGGGTGGGAGGTAGATGCTGCCCTGGTCTACTTCCCTGTAGCCCTCCTCTTATTGAAGTGCTCCCTTGAATATCCCCAGTTAAGCAATGTGGTCTTCCTTTAAATTCACTAAATAAAAGAGATCTCTCAAGGATCAGCAAAAACAACTGGTTTATGCAGTTACTAATAGAGCCGACAAAACTGAGTGCCATCATTCAATCTCCTTCACTCATTTCCTAAGTAATTCTTGAGTGATCCTGAGCTCATGGATCCCAAGATTTCTATATAACCTTAGCCCTTAAGAAGCTCTCTCACAAACCGAGGGACTTCAGAGGAGCTAGGTCAAGCTGACAGCTTCATGGAGAGTTGGTCTGGAGAGAAGATAATGCATTAGAGGTCAGAGGGTGAGGCCCCAAGGCCCTAGGACAAGGATACCATAGCAGTGACAACTATAGCTACTGACCAGAGAGAGCAAAGCAAAAGGATTCCAAGTGAAGGACAAATTCATGTTTTCATTGATAATTTAGCCATAGGCACATAAGGGATTGGAAGAGAGAAAAGGGAAAAGAACCCAGAATGATGGGGGGGGGGGGGGAGAGGGGGAGAGAGAGGGAGGGAGGGAGAGAGAGAGAGAGAGATCTAACCTGAAGACAATATTTAAGGCATTCCTGAGCTCCATAACCCTGGCCCTAATTGTTTGACCAAAGGTTTTGGCTTTTTTTTTTAAAACTCATTTCAGGTTAAGCCTGGGTCTAACCCTCAACATACTTGGCTTCTCAGAATGCTCCCGATTACTGAGGAGAAGTAGAAGCTACATCTTTTCATCTAAACTTGGAAATGGGCATTTGATTCTTGAGAATCCATAAAGCCAGCCTAGGCTCTGAGTTTCTAAAACCAGTGAAGAATCCAAAAACTAGCAATGAAGCAAGCCCTAAATGCACCCTGCCTCCTGTTGGCTTGTCCCAGATTGTTCAGAAGCACTGAGGGCAAGGAAGAAAGAGGTCAGCGAGAAGTGGCTTTAAGGCAATAAAAATGAGCAATAATAAAACATTTAATTTTTTTAAATCATATTTTTCAGCAGCCCCTAATAGGATCTGTGCCTGCCTAGTTCTCAATAACCTCTGTGCCTCAGTTTCCTGGTGGGTCGAGTGAGTGAGTTGGGCTCTGCTGTCCTTACATTCTTTACAATCCTAATTTCATGAGTCTGTTGAATATGGTTCACTGCAAGTCTCTCAGGTTTGACTCTCACAGACTTTTATCAGACTTTCACAACAATCCCATTCAGCTCAGTACTCAAATCCAGTTCCCTTTGATCCAAGCTGATAGAGCCAGGTTGCTGCAGTACTTGGCTTACATGCCAAAAGACTGGGTTTCTAGATGCTAGGAGCTAGTTCCTAATTCTCTTTGCATTTAAAAGGAAAGGAATCAAAGAAATAAAATGTAATCCAGCCATGCCACCATTCACCTTAGTAAGTAAACATTGATTATGCTCCGTCCCTGCACAGAGCACTGAGGATCCATAGACAAAACAAGACACTCCCTGTCCTCAGGAAACTTGAATCTTCATGGAAGGAGGCAGGACCCTCACAAGTAAGAAAGTCCAGAGTCCATACAAACTAATCCAAAGCAATTTCCAAAAGGAGAGAGTGTTCAGAATAAGGCAGGAAATACCGAAGTGCTCCAGAAGGAAGCTACGGTGAAGCAGAGGTGTAGGGAGAATGCATCACATAAGGCAGCTCCCTAGAGCATGCAGGGTGGAAATCAGTGGGAAATGGCCAACAGGCAAGGTGAGGATGGAAAGCCTGAGAAGGAGATGAAAAGTAGATGAAGGATGATTGGGGTGGGGGGGAGTCCTAAGAGAAGCCAACCCAAAGACAGATTTCAGCCTCCAAGTACTAGCCCCTGGAGGTTTTGAGCTGGGGGACAGGGATAAGATGCTTTGGAATGATCAGTTGGCCTTGAGGGAAGAGGCTGGTCTCCTACACAAATAGATGAAAACTCAGGCAATCAGCAGCCAAAATAGTAACCCAGATCCAAGGACAAGAAACAAGGAAGGCAGTGAAGCATTAAACTCAGCTGGCAGGGTGATTTTGACTCAAAGCCTTGTCCCTAATCAAGAAACAGGGAGCCCTTTGGAATCTCAATGTGAAAGTTTCACAGAATTTGAGTCTTATCCTCAAAGGAGCTTATAACCAAGGGAAGACATCAGCTTCTTGCAGGAAAGAGTGCCAAAGGTTTCCCTTGAATGAAAATCACAGCCTTGCCAGCAGAGAGGTCAAAACCAGCCAAGAAAATAAAATAAAGAATGGGATTTTGCTTCTGGCCAAGGTTTTTTCTTTGGAACTAGAAGGGTCCGACTCCTAGGGAGAATTAGGTCCAACTCCCTGCCTCCCTAGTGACTGAGGGTCTAAAGAGCTTACCTGGGATATACCCAGTCAGGTGTTCCTTATACCTGCCAGTCCTTGAGGGAAGGGGAGAAAATGGTACATTCCCCTTGTGCAAGGAGAAGGGCCCAGCCCTCTCTCCAAGTTTGTGCCTCTATACCCAAATAGACAATATCCAAATATTTGATTCTCTATTGAAAGGAAGATGTATTGGAAATAAGTGAAATCTGATTTCTGAGTCCAATTTTCTTCACACAAGGCTGTTTTTCATTTAGAATCAATGACTTCAGCAACTTGTATTAGTAAGACATTCACCCAGTCATGCCCTTCAATGAAACACCTACTGAATACAGGGCATGCTGTGTTCAGACTATTATTTCATGGAAATGCCTGTGCTTTAAATGATATCTGATGGAAATATCCTTGCTTTAAATTGTCCTTGGAGGTAGTGATTTCCCCATCCTACAAGGTCTTCCAACCCAGGCTTCATGACCATTTGTTGAGACTGACCATTGACTTTGATGAAATGAGGAGGTTGTCCAGTCAAGGGCTGACCATGCCACCCAATGATTCACAATTTAAAAGACACTGGAAAAAGAGGAAGATTGTGGTGAATGGGGACAGAGATGAGGTTCCTCTCTTGGATACCTCTTTGTAGCAAAGGGATGTGATCTAAAGAAGGAGTAAATGGTCTTCTTTTCTGTTCCTTCTATGAGGACTGGCTGTCCCTACCACCAATTAGTTAGCTGAAGAGTGGTCAGGAGAGGATGCCATGCTTCCAAATGTTCCTTACATGTTACCTTACCAAGCAGAAAAAATCAGATGTGCTTCAGGACTCCAAGGTCTTTTGGGATAGTAGAGAAAAATCAAACAACCCACAACCAGTCTCCCCCCACTTGCCCCTACCTAGCAAACAGGATAAAAGGAAAGAAGCCTCTATTAAGTGCTTCTATGCCAGCTACTGTGTCAAAGTTTTTTGCTAAAAGCTAAAAATTTATAATTATTTTGTGATTAATAAATCACCAAATTGGTTCTGACACTTTTCCTTCAACCAAATACCACCCTGCACCAGTACAGAGGCTGATACTAATCCAGACTGAGGAAACAAGGCAGAAACTTACACTTGTCGTGCAGTGTGATGCACATTATTCCCAACAAAGAAGAGTGTCTAAACAGATTAATGGGACAATGTGGCCTCCACAACCTTTTTGGTAGCAAGCAGTGACAGAAGTAATAGAACTGAACTTCAAGATTTCCCTTGATTTTATTGACCAGCACCCATGTTTACTTGACATATTTCAGTTTTTTAAAATGATAATAAGGAAAAAAACTAATCTAAGAGAATACTGAACCAGACAGTCGAACATAAGACTAACTTAAAGGGGATTTTTGAATTGGTTGTAAAGGAATGTACCATTCTTTAACAGTTTGAGAATTAGGCAAATGGAACTTCTCTGAAGTAAAGCTGTAAAAAGAAAAGACTAATGTTCTTACTATATACTTAGAACTGTTCTTGATCCTTCAGTTGCAAATTATATTTCTATATTATCCAATATCCATTTCAATATAAATAGATTCTTGGTTCCCAAGTATAATCCTGGTCTGATTTGGTCCGATTTCCTTCAAAATGTCTCTTTTCAAAGCCTCTGAAAAACCTGATGTTCTGCACCTTAGCAATTGACATATCTAGTCATAAATCTATGGAAAACCTGGGAGATTGGGTCTCAATTTATTGGTTCTTAGAAAATTGACACAAGTAGTCTTCTGCCAAAACTTCACTCACTGAGTCCCACCCATAGGGTCCCAGAGTCAAGGGGCTACCTCATGTTTCATTTTGAATTGGGGCATCCCTTTCCCATTACTCTCTTCTTGGTGGTTAGATCTTGCAACCATCATCACACTCTTGTACTTTCAGAGCTAGAGAAGCTACCAGGAAACTATGCATTTTCATACTCCACAAAATCTATTGTTATTAACACTTTTCTAAATATTGTGGATTGATTCATTAAACTTAACATAAAATGTTTGCTTTTCAAAAAAAGAAAGAAAAGAAAAAGAAAAAGAACAACTATTCTTATTGAACTACCAAAACACTTCAGATTCAAGTGGCTTACAAGTCATTTTTAATCCCTTTATTACCTGTGTACAAGAGTGGCTGATTAATTCCCAAAAAACCTTCAAATTTTACATGGTGGTTAAAAATAATTGAAATATCATAATGCTTTCAATTAAAATAACATTTCTAATTACAAATCATAATGCATGTTAGAATTGCTATAGTAAAGCTGAAAAGCCTTAGGCAAAAGCATTTTCTGGAAATAATATAGTGCTTCTTCAGTCCCGTGCCAAACATTTTACAATTAATCTCATCTGATCTTCCTTTGTAAAATGGGAATCTGAGTCAGTAGATAGAGCTTCCACACCTAACAATTATGAGAGATGAGCACATTATCATTTCCATTTTTAAAGTTGAGGAAACTGAGGGAGAGAGAGCTGAAGGGGCTTGTCCAGGGTCACACAGCTAAGTGTCTGTGACCAGAGTTGACATCAGGATCAGGGTGTTGCCCACTGTGCCCTATCAGCCTCTACATGAGAATGTGATGGATTTGGTGTCAGAGAGCATGAAGACCCTAATAAGTCTTCCTTATTCCATGCCCAGATCTAATTTCTTAGCCTGCCTGGAAAGAATTTCTTTCAGGTCCTAGCTCTGCACAATGTCACTTCTGTCTAACTCTGAGAATAAAATGATTAGGCCAAGATGAACTTCATTGCTGAGACTCCAATCTGCCAAGACAAGGCAGGGAGGAGGCAGTTCAGCATCTTCTGGTAGAAAGCATCCTGGATTGTTGACTGTCTCCAAGTCCCAGACTCAGCTGGTCTCAGAAGCAGGCCTTGAACCCAGGTCTTTTTAGGTTAATTCCAAGGCCAGTCTTTTATCCACTGGGCCAGGCTGACACTACAATAATGACAGCTGGCATTCACATAGCACCCAAAGAAATGCAAAGGATTTTACAGAAAACCTTCTTAATAAAGACTGATGAGTCTTTTATTTTTGGACACTTTGCCTGTAATTTCATCAGGTTGGGAAACTCTTTGTGTGGAAGCTCTATCTACTGACTCAGATTCCCATTTTACAAACAGGGAATCTCATCTGCTCAGGGTCACTAGTCTATCCTGGAACTAGGATTCTCTAAGAATGCCATTTTCAAAGCCAGTGCTCATCTAAGGGGTCATGGGCAATCTCAATATGACCTTAGAATTCCAGAGCATGAAAGACCACCAAAAAATCATCAAATATGAGGAAACTAAAGCCCATAGAGATGACCTGATTTGACCACAGTCAAATAGGTTTAAAAGTTACAACATCCAGGACTCCTAATTCTCAACAAAGGAATCTCTTCTCCCCCACCAATAAGTCACCAGTTGAATAAAGAGCATGTCCAAAAAATCCTGAAAGATTGGGGTTTGGATCCTGAATCCTGAGTCCCTTTGACTCATTTTGTGATCATGAGAAAGTCCCTTAATATCTCTGGTCTCTAAATTAGGAATATTCTACTTTTACTACCTATCTCACAAGGTTGTTAGAATATCCATGCTATACTCTAGCTCTGTTATAAATACAATTAAAGTATTACAAACTACCTAGGCATACTGAAAAGTTAGAATACGTCCACAGAAGAGACTGGAAACCAGTCTGAACTAAGTGTGACCAATATCTGTTCAAATTCATTGAGGACTTGTGGGGCTTTGATGAAATCATCAAACTAGTCTGGAATTCAAGGTTTTGTAGCAATCCTATCTCCACAGAAATACATGTTTCTGAAAAGTCAGCTATTTGAATGACTTGTGATATCAACCGATAAGAAAGGGGGAAAGCACACCAATGGGGACTCAGGAGTTAGAAAATTAAAGAACAGGGGGCGGCTAGGTGGCGCAGTGGATAGAGCTTCGGCCCTGGAGTCAGGAATACCTGGGTTCAAATCCGGTCTCAGACACTTAATAATTTACCTAGCTGTGTGGCCTTGGGCAAGCCACTTAACCCCATTGCCTAGCAAAAAAAAAAAAAAAAATTAAAGAACTACCTCTGACCCTAGGGGGAGATACTCTGGAACTCAGAGAAGATGTAGCTCCTCTGGAGATCAAGTCTACCACTCCAAGTGAGGGAAGGGAGAGAAGTTTTAGTCCCACCTCAGGGATTCCTTAATTGTGTGAAACTGGACAAGTCATTGGTCCATAAATCCATTTCTTCATCTGTAAAATGAGAGTAAAAGGTAGATGTGATAGTGGCTGATGTCCCTTCTAATTCTAAACTCATGATTCCATGATCCTAGACCAATGCTTTCATTTCACAAATGAAGAAAATGAGTCCCAGCCCAGTGAACCACCTTGTCTGAAGCAGTTAACAGATTATCTAATATTTGAGTGAATAGCAGAAACGTTCTTTTTCAAAAGAGTCTGCATTTTTCTCTGTGGCAAAAAAAGAAGAGAAAAGAAAGACTTTACTGGGGGAAAAAGGAAAATTTCAGTTATGTGCTGTGAAGCTAACAAGAATGACTGTATTGTCTATCAAATGAAGCGCTGGTGAGGGAATCTCCAAGGAGCCTTTGAGCTCCAGCATCAATGATTTAAAGACTCATCTGAAGAGAGTCCTAAGCATCCACAACCTGGACTCTGGGGGAAAGCAACCTCCCCAAACTTCAGAGCTATGCAAGAGAGGATGGGGAGGTGCTGGAGGCAGGGGAGGGAGAGGGGATGAAGAGATGCTAGACTGATCATGACGCTTAGAAGAAGAAGCAAAGCAAATCTTCCTGAAGCAATGTACTTCTATGAGCATTTTTCCTTCTTTAACATAAGTTCTTAATCTAGGGTCCATGGATTTCAAGGAGTCCATGAACTTGGATGGGAAAAAAATGATCTCTTGATTTTCCCTAAGCGTCAATTCTGAATGCAGACAACCAATCCAAAGCTGCCCAGGAGGCTGTCTGCAGGCTTCAGGTGGATGCCAAAGGGACCCTGACAATGTCTGGAATCCCTTTTGGAAAGGAATGGCCTCACCAAAGGGGCAGGCTCTCTGGAAGCTACAGAACTACCTCTTTGAAGACTTGCTGTACTACTTCAAAATAAGAAACATTAGGAATCTGGGAACTGTCTTAAATCAGCCCCAGCTGAGCAACTGTCTCATGATCATTAGAGAGCAATCTGAGAATGAAATGAAGATCACCAGAGCCGCCCCCCCCCACTCCCCTTAGAAAGTTAACCACCAAGTTCTGACTCACCAACTTTTGGGAGAACTGAAGATCTCTTTTGGCCTTTGAGATGTCTTTACATCAATATGTCTTGGTCCTCCCAACAACCCTATGAGGGGTTTGCCCTTATTTTCTCCATTTCAGTGACTGAGACACTTGCCACCTCCTCCAGGAGGCCTTCCATGTTCTTTGCATTTTATAAATCATTTGTACTTAAATATCTAAGGCCCCATAGAATATAAACCTTGAGGGCAGAGGCTGTTTCCTTCTTGTCTTTGTTCCATAATGCCTAACACAGAATCTGGTGTGTAATGAGAATATAACAAAGTTCAAGGAATTTCTCTTAAATGACTTGTCCAGGGCTGCAGAGCAGGCAAGGGTCAGAGGTAGGATTTGAACACAGACCTTGCTGATGGAGAATGTCAAAGCTGGAAGGGCTTGCTCAGAAAACATCTCATTCAGCCTGTACCTGGAAAATAACCTCTCCTATGACACAGCTGGAAGGTGGTCATCCAGATCTCATCAACCAATAACGTCCTGTCTTTGGGGCGGCTCAAGTCGTTAGGAAGATTTTCCTTAAATCAAGTCTGTTTCTTTGTATCTTCCATCTCTGGCTCCTGGTTCTTCCTTCAAGGCCAAGATCAAGTCTCTTATACACAGGATGGTCTTTCTGTTCTTTCCCAAAGTTTCCAGAGGTTGAGGAAGACTCTGTCCAAGCCCACAAGATAGGAAAGAAAGCCAAATTTCCCAAGTGGACACAGCTGCCTTAGCAAGGGCAGTCAGGGAACATGAGGAAAACAAATCAGGTCTTTAGAGGCCCTAGAGAGACACAGGAACCCTGTAGAATAGTGTACCCCTCCCCATCTGTGGAGAGCCCTGACTGGAATGGGAAGCAAAGCCTGGAACGTTTTGAGAGTGTTTTGATCGGAGCCCAGCAGGACCAAACACTAGGGAAGGAAGTGAGGAGGCTGAACCTGGGGCTGGTGCTAGTGGGGGGAGGTTTGGGAGGGAAGAAGACAGAAAGACACTAGGGGGCTGATTGATGGCTAATTGATTGATTCCAGGTGGGAAAGGAGCTTTGCTACTGTTGGTCTTACTCTGACAGGTAACTCAGCTTCCTGGGCCTCTTCATTTGAACAAGAGGACATAGAGTCCTTGAAGACAACCATCTCAGACCCTTCTCAGATGCCTTGGTCTCTCATTCCCCCACCTTCTTCTGTACAAGCCCCAACTGCTCAAGGTCCTACTTAAATCGTGAGGCCCATTGGGAAAGACAGTACCACAGAAGGTTCTTGCCCAGAGCCCAGGCAGGCTCTCTTCATACTGCCAAGCATGTCTTAAGCACTGACTGTGAGCTAGCCCCCCACATTCTTGGCTCATATAGGTCCCCAGGCTCATTTCCCAGACTCTACCTTCTAACCACCCCTTTCTTGGCCCCTTTCTTCAGAGAGGAATTTCAGCTCTAATGAGGAGCTTCATAATTTGTTCAACTATAGCTCCCATTGTCCCAGCTTTTCACTAGCAGAGGTCTTTGGGGTTCTTTCCACAACTTACCCAGGAAGTTCGCTGTCTATCCCAGCTTTGCCATATTGAAAAGTTTGCTGTCTATATTGTGAACCCTAAAATTATAAGAACCTCAAAAACATGGGATTAAAACAATATAACAGAATAATAAAGATTACGCAAGAAGTTTTATCCTCTGAGATTTATCAACCAAAACCTATATGGGTAGAGACCATCTAAAGATGGTCACAAAACTGTTGGGAAAGTAAGCAGATTCTTACATCATTTGGGAAATGGAAAAAAAAATCCTTAATGGCCTATGCAGTGGAATTTGCTCAATATCTCTAGCCAAAACTAAACTACAAAGATGACCATTTTTGTATCTCTTCCTGAATTCTTGTCTCTTCCTGGAAGGGTGGTCTCCTTGCATTCTGAGCATTGTTTCTCCTAGATGTTGTGATTACCACACCAAGGCCTTAATCTTGAGAAATTGTTAAGTGTTTGTTTTCCATAGGATATAAGAGGTTAGTTAGAAGACCTCACAGGTACCCCCCAGAACAAAGGCTCCAGTTTCTGATTACTGATTAGGTCACATCAGGAATATGGAGATGAAACAAAGGGAAGGGTAATCAAAGAAATGACCTCAACCAATCACTGAATTGGAAGGGGTCTCAGTCACAGGAAGGCTAAAAAACAGCTAATACTAATCAAGAGTTGACCTAAGGTGTCTGACCTTTTGCAAGGGTGCTTGCTAAATAAGGTCCATGCATATTAATATCTACTCTCCCTGTGGTGATTGAGATTCATTAGCATAACATGACTTAGGGGGAGAAAACATGTTTAGGGGTGTCATGAGGTAGGTATATCTTTTAGATTGTTCCCCTAATGATGAGGGCCTATCAGAACTCAAAGGGGAAGGCAAAGCCTGTCAGATTATACATAAGACTGGTCATTGTCATAATTGGGGCACTCCCCACTAGGAAGGATGTCAATAAACCCTTCAACCACTCCAGGCTAAGTTTCATTATCATGGGCATTTATAACAATTTCTAACTAGTAAGGCGAGCTGCCCTGATCTAAAGCCTAATATTCTCTAAAGCCTAACAATCTTTTATCACAACATGGTTATGAGAAATTGCTATTGCTTTGACATCATACAGCTTGATCCAAGTCACTGACCTGATGTTGACCAGCCCAGGGCCAGGCCAGGATCCCATGGACACTCCCCTGGAGACCCTAGCTTGACCCAAAGCTAACCTGCCTAAACTCTGGCTTCAGTCATTTAGCCAGTTCTGACTGGCCCCCCAACTCAGCCACAAACTGGCCCCTATCACTCAGGCTTTCCATAAGAATGGCTCTTTACATAGATGGGATCCAGTGAGCAGGGAGGCTGTGGGGTGAGGTGAGGTGTCCTCAAAGGTCTGACTGGTTTTTCTCCCCATACTGGAAGAGACTGAAGTGCCCAACTCTGAGGAGTTGGATCCTAGACAGGAATCTTGTTTTCTCCCCACCCTTAAAACTGGGAGCTCCTGAGGGCAGGGTCTATCTTTGCCTTTCTTTATATCTCCCAGCTTGTACCACAGCAACCAGCCCAGAGTGGCTGCTTGATGATGATGATGATGATGGTTGTCCTTCATTCTCAAAGAAGACTCTGCCATCAGGGAAGAGATGCCATGACAAGCATGTGAATTGGATCTGAGTGAGGGGGGTTGTGCTAAGTCTCTAATTTCACTTTCTCCTCCAAAGCCATCTGACCTCCAAAGCCAGTGGCCAGATAGGAATCAAGATAACTGGAGATGGCCCTGGATGCGAGGCAAGTAGGGTTAAATGACTTACCGAAGGGCACATACCTAGTAAGAGTCAAATGTCTGAGGCCACATTTGAACTCAGGTTCTCCTGGCTCCAGGGCTAGCTGCTCTAGGGAGTTAATAAATGCTGGTTAACTGACTGACTGACCCCAGGAAAAGGCTTGCTTGACTCCGGAGGGGAAGAGGCTGGACTGGAATGTCTGAACCCAAGATGGGGCCTTGGGATTGCTGGGAGTGCCATTTCTGAGACACTGCCGGCAGCAGGTGCCGAGTTTGGGCTGGAGCTGACCTTATGCTCCAGGAAGGAGACCCCAAAACCAAGGTGGTCCAACACTATGATTTTGTGCTCTGCCTTGCCTGTCTGTGCCATGCCCCTCTCCAAGGAGAAGGAACTGGACAATGTGAGTAACTAATTTGTACATAATTGTACCCAAAAAAAAGGCCAAAAGTTGGTGGTTTTCCCTTCCCTAAGGGCCCGAGCCAGAGAGAACCTCAATGTTTTTCTATTAGTAATTCTTGATATTCTTACACTACAGAATTAAACTTAATATGGGGATGTTTTCCTTTTGTCATAGACTAAAATGAGTCAGTCTTTTTACTGTTGTCTAGAACCAAGCCCTTGGAAAGGGTCGAGCTGAGGGCAGTGGCAACAACCTCAGTGGGAGAGAGCCAGAATGCAGGGGGTCTCTTCCTTCAGAATTCTCTTCTGCAGCCAAACTGCCACATGACTCCCTCCACCAAACACTTATATAGGTATATACTTCCTGGCTGCCAGGCTAGGAACACTACCAGCAAAAGAAAAGAACATGGCCAGGCAAAAAAGACTAGTAACCCCACTACAAGCCAGGGATGGCCAGGATGCTCAGTGGATAGAGCACCCGTCCAGGAGTCTGGAAGACTGAGCTGCAATCCACCCTCAGACACTAGCTATGGGACCCTGGGCAAGTCACTTTACCCTGTTTACCTCAGTTTCCTCAATTGTAAGATGTCAAACCACTCCAGTATCTTTGCCAAGAAAACCCCAAATGGAAGCCCAAAGAGCTGGGCATAGCTGAAATGACTAAACTACAACAATGGGCCAGGCATTATGTTAATTGGGGCAAAAGATGATCCCTCAAGAAGCTCCCAGTCCATAAGGTATTCAACTTCTCTAATTCCTCAAGACTTGCAAAACCCTTTTCTGTACATTATCTCATTAGAGCCTGCAAGAATCCTATGAAGCATGTGCTATTACCTCCCATTTAGAGATGTGGAAACCACCTCAGACAGCGTTAGTGACAGTAACTTGCCCAGAGTCACATAGCTGTGGCAGCATCTGAACCCCGGGCTTTCCTATTCCATGCTCTATGTCATGATGACCCTGGACATACATACACACACACACACACACACACACACACACACACACACACAAGAATTTCTGTGTCCTTAGTGTGATGCATAAACCCTGTTCCCTTCTCTGAACAAGGAGAGCAATGGGCATCCTTCTGACAATGCCCCTAGTCTCACCTCCACAGAGAAGCCAGGTTGTATGACGACCAGTGTGGAGACACCACATTCAGAGGCAGGACTTGAAGCCAGGTCTTTCTGTGTTGAGGTAGGCTCTCTCTGCACTTATCGGAAGGATCTGCTAAAGGAGGAGGTCAGACCAGACAACCTCCAAAATCTGAGGGTCGCTGCCTCTCCACCCGAGTCATTGGTGACCTGGATTCTGGGGTAAAATCGAAGGACAGAGAGCACAGAAGGGTCAGAGTCAAGATGAGGCAGTGGTTGAAGACAAGGAGGAGGAGGAAGGGTCAAGGATTCCAAGTGTGAAGCGATGCGTGGAGGAGGAAGGGGCTGGCCCTGCCCAAGCAACTTTTTCATGGCATTTTCAAACGTGTTTGTCTGTTTTCCAATGCTGTATCTTCATCCACATCCCTCCTTCTCACTGGAAGGGCAGGGGCTCCTCCTGCACCAGGTCCCTCTCCAACAGGCACCAGTTTGCTGGCCCCCCCACCCCTGAGAGCTCCTTCCTTACCAGGAATGCTCAATGGACTTGGGCCTCTGCAGCTCCAAGCTCCTGGACTCATGCAATCCCCCAACCTCCCCTTCCTGGTCGTTGTTGCCAAGTACCCTAGCACAGCCACAAACGGAGATCACTCTCAGAAGGCAAATCCCCCAGAGCTTCTTCTCCCGGGACAGCTCATGGGCAGAGCATCTAAGTCAGACCAACTGAGCTCCTCAGAAAAGTCTGAAAAAATCGGGATCTGGGCTCCTTTTGACTATTTCAACATAAGCTGAGTAACCATCCCATGATAATGAGGGAGAAACCCGGCCTCCTCACCTTTTCCTGTTCTTTGTCAGGGTTTCCTTGAAGAGTTGGATAAACTTTTGCCTTCAAGAATCTGAGTTTCATAATTTCAGAAATGGTTCAGACCTAAGATAATATAGGAAAACTTAAAGGCTGAAAGTTTGTGGTTACCTTTGAAATCCTCATTGAAGAATAATGATGATGATGATGATGTGCCTAGGTCCACACACACAAAATCGACTTCTCTCTAGAAGCCACAGAGCCCAACACCCTCATCACCCACATAAGGGAGCACTCAGGGCTACTCTAAGGCAACAGAAATTCTCCCATATGTGAATGTCTAGCATCATCATGACATAGTACATGAGTTCAAATTCTGCCACAGACTCACCAATTATGCAACCCTGGACAAGTCATCAACTGTCTAGGGCATGTGGAAATACCTCATCAAGTTGTTGTGGGTTCAGATGTGACAATTTATGTAAAGGGGCTTTGCCAGCCTTGAGGCATAAGATAAGTATTTTAGGGATAAGATGGGGCCTGGACCTGTGTGGTATATGGAAATCTTCAAAGGAGGAAATCCTCTGCCAAACATGAGTTGTAATTTGGAAATGAAGAACAACAGAAGCAGGTGGCTGACACAGGAGCCTTTCAGATTGGCTTCCCCCCAATCCATTTGACTCTGGTTTCTTCTGTTCCCAAAAGAGGAAACTGAGGCTCTAAGAGGCTCATACCTCCAGTGAGAGTTGGTGGTAGAATCCAAATCCCAGTCCTTCTTGTTCCCCTATCCACCAGCACCTCCCTCATCCCGACTTCCCATGTTGGACAGACCCTTGTGAAGAATGCTGGGAAGGCAAAGAACACCAGGAATGATAGGGACAGATCCTTGGAAATACGGTGGAGTCCAGGTCTATATTTCAAGGGGAATGAGAGAGGTCTTGTTAATAGAAATCTCTTAGAGCCTCAGGTAAAGGGTTGGAAGATCTCATCTGAATGGACGAGAGTCTTCTAACTGCTCTTCCAACCTCCTGCAGGGGCTCAGAAGTGGCTTGGTCCCAAGGCACATGGGCCCAGTTATTAACCTGCCTCTCAGGCAGCATTTCCCCACCATTGTGGCCACCTGGCTTTCTCCAAGTCTTTATTTCTGAGTCTGCTTCATGTTGAGTAGAAAGTGCACTGAAAATTTGACCATTTCTCTTTCTGTCCAGAAACAATTGGATGATCACATCCCTTAGTTGTCTGGCTGGAAAGTGTGTTCTACATGCATGGACCCCACCACCACCAGATGCTTCTGGTACCACATCTTCAAAAGCAATTAGTATGTCAGGAGGTGGGAGGCTCAACTAGCATGGCCAGAGGGAAAGGATGGAGGAAATTGGGGGAGTTATGAGAAAGACAATAGAGACATTTTAAGCCAACTGAATTCCTTTCATTCTATGGAGAAGATATCTTGTGAGTAATTCTTAAAAGATTTGAAGGGCCCTCCTGAAAGAACTCCAGAGTTCAGAAGGAATCAGCAGTTTTTGTTTCTAGTTGGAGGAGATACTTTGCCTGGATCTTTAGCAAAGCTGAGGCATTGTTGAAATGTTCATATTGTTTGTCATACTGAATTGTATAAGCATGATCAGTAATATTTATTTAACCCTAAGAGACAGGTCTTGACCCTGTTTGCCTCAGTTTCCTCATCTGTGAAATGAGAAGGAAATGGACAACCACTCCATTATCTTTGCCAAGAAAACCCCAAATGAGGTTGGTTCCAAATAGAAAGAGGGAAGCAAGAGCTGATGGAAAGAAATGGATCTCTGGTTCTGGTAAACTAAACTGGGACTCTGAGCTGATGATTGATTAATAAAATAAATTATGCATTTTGGTCATCCTATGAGGAAATATCAGAACGCCCCCTTGACTGCCTTGTAGAACTCAGAGAACTAACAAGATGACTCAGAAGCAGGTGGCACCAGACTCCATTTAGGCTTCATAGAAACTCAAATACCACAAACATATCATTGATTGCTATAGAGAATCAGTCAGTTTACAACTGTTAAGTGTTGACTGAGTTTAACCCTGTACTAAGTGGGAGACTCAGAAAGAAAGGCAAAAATTTAGTCCCTGCCCTCACAACCTAATGTGGGGAGCGACATATAGATAAGTATTTCTATCCTAAATGGAAGGAAGTTGGGTTCAGGAGGAAGGAGCATCAGTTGGACCACACAGCAGGGATGGTTAGGAGGACTATCAGAAACCAGCTCATCTAATCCCTTCCTTTTACAAGTGAGGAAACTGAGGACAAGGGCTCACAGCTGGGAAGCGGCACAGCCAGAACAGTACCAATTCTAGATGAGGCAAAGAGCAAGGCACAACACTGTACCTAAGTTTTCTCAGCTGTCGAATGGAGGTCGTAATAGGTATGCTACCTGCCTCACAAGGGTTGTGGAGAAGACCAAATGACATAGTCCTTAATAAGTGCTTAGTAAACATAAAGTACCCATGTAATAATAATGACTAGGCCATTTTAAAGTGCTTTATAAAAGTTATTTTGTACCCCCAACAACTCTGGGGTTGTTTTTAATCAGCCCCAATTTACAGAAGAGGAAACTGAAGCAAAGAGAGTCAAGTGACTTTTCTAGAAACATACAGCTGCTAAGTTTCTGAGGCTGAATTTGGCAAGCCACTTAACCATGTTGCCTTGCAAAGAAACAGAAACACAAGAATTAAGAAGAAATAATAATAATTAGCATTTATATAGCATCTACCATGTGTCTGGTGCATTTGATCTTTACCATAATCCTGGAAGGGGAACTGATGCAGACAGAGGTTAAAGTGACTTGCTCAGGATCATATGGCTAATAAACATCTGAGACTAGATTGAAACTCAACTTCCTGTCTCCAAGTCCAGTGCCATCTATCCACTGTGCCACCCTCTGCCTCATTGTCTTTATTATGATAGGGAATATAAAAATAAATAAAATACAAGGCAGCAATGCCAAGTGTTATGGGAACATATAAGAGAAAGGATCAGGAAAAAATTTCAGAGAATGTAGAATTAAAAAAGATGCTTAGGGTTCCTATGGGTAGAGACAGGGTCAGTGGAAGGGATGCTTTGGGCAACCTGACTACCATGTGGTCAATCGGCCCTTCCTGAACTACCCCCCCCAGGATGGGGAGCTCATTACCTTTGGAGGCAGCCCAGTCCATGTTGAAGTAGCTCAGAGTCAAGAGTTTGACATTTTATGCAAATTAAAGCATCTCTGACATACCACCTCACACCTCTCAGACTGGCCAATATGACCAGAAAGGACAATGATCAATGTTGGAAAGGATGCAGGAAATCTGGGACACTAATACATTGTTGGTGGATCTGTGAACTCATCCACCCTTTCTGGAGAGCAGTTTGGAACTATGCCCAAAGAGCAACAAAAATGTGCCATACCCTTTGACCCAACAATACTACTACTAGGTCTATACCCTGAAGAGATGATGAAAAAGGGTAAAAACATCACTTGCAAAAAAAATATTTATAGCAGCCCTGTTTGTGGTGGCAAAGAATTGGAAAACAAGCAAATGTCCTTCCATTGGGGAATGGCTTAACAAACTGTGGTATAGGTATGTCATGGAACACTATTGTTCTATTAGAAACCAGGAGAGGAGGTGGCTAGGTTGCGCAGTGGATAGAGCCTCAGCTCTGGAGTCAGGAGTACCCAGGTTCAAATCCGGTCTCAGACACTTAATAATTACTTAGCTGTGTGGCCTTGGGCAAGCCACTTAACCCCCTTTGCCTTGCAAAAAAGCCTAAAAAAGAAAAAAAAAGAAAAAAAGAAACCAGGAGGGATGGGAATTCAGGGAAGCCTGGAAGGATTTGCATGAACTGATGCTGAGCAAGATGAGCAGAACCAGAAAAACACTGTATACCCTAACAGCAACATGGGGGGGTGATGATCAACCCTGATGGACTTTCTCATCCATTCAATGCAACAAACAGGGACAATTTTGGGGTGTCTGAAATGGAGAACACCATCTGTATCCAGAGAAAGAATTACAGACTTTGAACAAAGACCAAAGACTATTACCATCAAACTAGGGGGGAAAGTATATTATTATGTAATTTTACTATCTCATACTTTATTTTTCTTCATTAAGGATATGATTTCTCTGTCATCACATTCAACCAAGATCAATGTATAACATGGAACCAATGTAAACACTAACAGATTGTCTTCTGTGGGGGTGGGGGATGGAAGCAAGAATGGGGGAAAATTGTAAAACTCAAAATAAATAACATTTTTCTTTAAAAAAAGTTAGACATTTTCTCCTGACATTGAGTTGAAATTTGCCTCTTTACAATTTCTCTTCATTGCTCCTAGATCTGAGTTCTGACACCAGACAAAAGCAATCCAATCTCTCTTCCAAATGGACTTTGGCAACCCAAGTGACATACGTGTGAAGGACAATGTGTCCTGCGAAGAACCTGTTCCACAGTAAGTGCCTAATAAATGCAGGAAGGAAGTAAACATGACATTAGAAGAGAATATTTGGAAATATAAAAATCCTAAAAATGAAGCCTCCTGATTAGAAGACCAAGGATTTATAGAAAAAGTAAAAACTGGGATCGTTTGGTGTTATTATGATCCCAGGTGACCATGGACATGAAAACGAGGTGTGTCCTTTGAAAACAGAATTTGTGCAGCAAGAATTCACTGCTGCTTTGCCCTCCTATCTCAGAGTATGGCCCTTCAGGGCAGGAGTCATAGGAAGCATGGCACCTTATGAACAGGGACTGACCTGGAAACTCTTCAAACTCTCTGAGTTATTTCAGAGAGCAGAGGCCCTCCAGGTGGTGGTGCATTTTAAAGTAACTGAATCACCAAGAATGGCACTAGGATGGGTGATGCCACTGGGGCAGGAGTTTCCTCTACCCCATACAGATCAACACTTTTTTTAGGAATAGAATTTTAGAAAGAGAGTTCTTGCCCTTTATAGTATCTCAGATCCCTGAGTAGCCTGGTAAAGCCTAAGGGTCCCTTCTCAGAACCATATTCTAAAGGGTGTAGAATAAAATACTTTGGATTACAAAGGAAACCAACTACACTGAAGTACAGTTATTAAAATTTTTTTTAGGTTTTTTAAGGCAATGGGGTTAAGTGGCTTGTCCAAGGTCACACAGCTAGGTAATTATAAAGTGTCTGAGGTCAGATTTGAACTCAAGTACTCCTGACTCCAGGGCCGGTGCTCTACCCACTGCGCCACCTAGCCACCCCCTAAAATATTTTTTTTAAATAAATTCTTAGTTAAAAATCTTAGGGAATTGTCTCTTATTTGGAACACAGAGGGTTAAGTGACTTGCCCAGGTTAAAGAGCTGCTGGATCCCAGATGGGTCCAGAAGTCAAGTCTTTCTGGCTTCGAGGAAGGGTCTCTAAGAACATTGATCCATATCTCTAATTTATTTAAGAAGAAATGAAAAATCCTTACTTTTTTATGTAATTGAAGAAGGAAAATTGAAAGACATAGAAACTCAAATAAGACACTTCCTAAAAGTCCAATCCTTCTTTATATCTGAAAATGGGAAAATTAAAAGAAATGCCGTAGTGCTAGATGGAGTTTTGAAAAGACAATGAAAATCTCTCATGAGAGTAATTGAACCAGCCCTTCATTCAAGAGCTCTCAAGAATGTAGGCATTTCAATGAGTAATTATGTTCAACAAGGCAGAATCCCCAGTCTCCTCCATAGGGAACTCTTACCTCAAAATCCAATTTGGAAAAGATGCTGAATGTTTCTAAGGCAAATGCTCTGGGAATGTTTCTTCAACCAACTCTTATCTAATTTCTCTAAACTGTGTCTAGAAAAGTCTTGGTCATGACGGTAGGTTTCCCAATCAGTTTGTTTAAGGAAGGCAACAAACACTTCACATTCATGGCATGAAAAGTCTAGTGTCATCCCCTACAGCACCTGAAATTTTGAGGGGAGCCAGAGAAGTCATTTGGAATTGTCAACTTTCTAAGAAATGGCTTGGGATCAGTTGGCCTAAAAAGCACATCCATGCCTCAAGTGCCCACTGGGCACTGCCAGCTGCCCCAAAGGCTACATCTGTTCACCACTCTGCAAAGATGCAGAGAAAGGCAAGGAGGATGCAGAAAGTGGCCACTTCACACCCACCTCCATCCAGATCTGATGGCAAAATTAGCATAGCAGGCCACAAATGTGAATGTTTTCATCTCAGTGAATTCATTTTTATTATCTGAACAAATGGGATGGCATCTGATCCTAGAATACAGATACAAACTAGAGCAGGCTATCGTGGCTGCAGAGAAGATGAAAATAGAAAGAGGAAATAAATAAATCTTAATGAATAGCTTCTTATCTTTATCCTGTGAAGAAGACAAAAAGGTCCTTGGAAAGACATTGTATTGGCAATCCTAGTGACCTAAGGGATGTGGTGGGGCTATGTTCTCAGAAGCTAAAATGAGGACTTCAGTAACCTGGGCTGTCTTTCTTACAGCAAAAAAAAAAAAAATGTATTCATAAATGTTTATAGCTTTGTTTAATTATTGCTTTCTTTGTTAATGAACCATTTATCTAATAATCTTAATATAATTTAATGCTAGGAGAGAGTGAGATGAGAGAGAGACAGACATCCAAAGAGATAGACAGAAAGACAGATACAAAGAGAGACAGAAGAGGAGAGAGAGCAGGATTTACTATTGGGAAAGAAGGTTGTTCTAATACATTATATGTCGTATTTTACTTTATTTGGTTAATTGAAAGAAACTTGAAAATTATAATAATTAAGGTGGAAATAGCCAAACCTGACTCTGGATTACCCTAGAATCATGAGTCAAATAGCAAATTGAGGAGCAAGCTACAAGTGAGGTTGGTGACCCATGGAACCCTATTCTATGTCTGGAGCATTTCTTAGTCACCTGGCTATATAATGATTCTTGCTAATAGGTACCAAACCCCGTTATTTCATTGTGGATGAAAGAGTATAAATACGGTTGACACTGTCTGAATTTGGGGAAAGACTAGGGTCACTCCACCCCTGAGATATGACTCGCCTCATAATTCCTGCCTAGCTCTGTGTTTGTCCTTCATTCTTGAAGAAGACCATGACATCAGGGAGGTGATGCCGTGACAAGCTCATGAATTGGATTTGAGTGAGGGGTGCTGTGCTGAGTCCCCAGCCTCACATTCTCCTCCAGAGTCATCTAGGACCAGTAGTCAGATATGGATCAGGATGACTGGAGATGGCCCTGGGTGTGAGGAGATTCAGGGGTGTGTGACTTACCCAAGGTCACCCAGCTGGTAAGTGTCTGAGGCTGGATATGAATTCCCTCCTACTGACTCCAAGGCCAATGCTCTGCCCACTGCACCACCTACCTATCTACCCTAGCTGCTGCTCTATGCCTGCAGTTAAATGCCGAAAGATAAACCACTTCTGTTTTTGAAAAGGCAGCCTGGTACCCACAAAGCACTGGTTTTCAACAACAGTAATTCCTATTACTATTTGTGATCTTGAGATTCCTGGTTCTCTGGGCAAGTTACTCTAGACCTCTCAACCCCTCAATCTTTTTATCTATAAAATGAGGATAATGGTACTCTACTGTAGACCTCTCAGAGTTGTTATAAACCTGAAAGCATTGGATGCATACATTATTACTACTTTTCTATAAAACCAGCCCTGGTCCTAGCTTCCTGAAGCATCTTCCAAGCTTCTGCAGGCTTCAGTAAAAAGCTCAGTACCCTGTATTTCAATTTATTATGGACAAAGCACTATGCTGGGTCTTGAGCATACAAAGACAAAAAGAAAACAAAGCCTGTCCTCAAGAGCTTAGAGGCCACTCAGGGTATTAGTAAATTCACACAAAAAGTAAGTTGTGATTCAGGAGGGAGGGGACACTGAAAACTGGATTATGCCCAAAGAACCAAGAGAAGACATGTAAAATGCAGACAACAGTTTAAGTGAAACCAGCTGCTTAGGGAGCAGAGTCCTTTGGGGGGTCTGGAAAGGCAGCAGGAGCTGTTTAGAGAGCACTCCAAACAACAGGCTCAGGATTTCCCATTTTATTCTAAAGGAAAGAAGTAGCCAATGAGAACTTGGGGGCAGGAGAGTGATGAGTACATCTCCAGGGTGTCCCCAAGGTTAGGGCACAGTGTTAAACCTAGAAATATTCATTTGGGTGAAAGATGGCCCCATCTGGATCAAACCTCCCAGACTCACCTGAGAATCTTTCCTGAAACAAAAGTTTGCTCAGTGCTTCACAACCTAGGTCCTTTTGGAAAGAAACTGAGGGATTCCATTTTAAGAACCACTCAAGTAATAAACACCATCTTTAATCATCTGATTGGTATTAAGAGAGCCCTTCACCATTGCAAGTGTCCCTTCTTCCTCCTCTCACAAGTTAATATATTAAAACTGATCACCATTATGAGAAGGGATAGGATTGAAGGGGACTAATAATCTTGACAAAAACCCTGTGGTGTATCCAGAAGGAGATCTTCTGAAGCAATCTAATTTTTCAATTAGTCACTCAGAAACTCAAGAACTGTTTTATAAAGTGGTTCATTATGAAATCCCATGCTCCGTGCAACCCCAAATATGAACATTATGATTTACAGCCACTGCTCTCCATTACAAGGGAAAAATTGACAGGAAGCTGAGATGCAGGACATTGCTGAACAAGCTTCAGGGGATTTAGACATATCCATCTCTACACATTTGCATATTTCTAGATAAAGGTTGGTTCTTTGTATAAGTATATCCTGCTTAAAGACACAGTCAGAACATGTAGGTATATTTACCCGAATAGACATATTGCAACTTTTCCTAGATGTCACATGTTATGAATATGAGCTACATGTGTTTTATATGTTATTGTACATATGATATTTTCATATGTATAGGTCTCTGTTTTAATTAGAAATACTTTTCAAAGGACATGGCTATTTCATCTTGACAAGTTTTCCAAAGTGTAGCTACAATAATTACCAAATGAAAAACAGCCTCCATTAATTTGGCTATAAAAAAAAACAGTTGAGTCATAGCACCACAATGACTAGAAGAAACTTTGAAGGTTTTAAACTATTCCCCCAAGGGTAGGAGGAGTAAAAAATTTTCCAGTCAACTGGTATTTATTCACCAACTTCTGTCCTAAGATGTTGTCATTTGAAACTTTCACACACACACACAGAGCCAAACATTTTCCAGTTTTAAAGATCTCCACACCAAACCCCTTTGAGAGCCTTCCAGCCTGTAGTAGAAGACACTCATTTCTCCCATGCCTGGTCCTCCCCAGAGTTAGATGCTCCTTCACACTCTTGTGTCTTTCAGACACATTGAACCGAAATCCTCCTTTATCGACCTTTCATTTTCCTCCTCTGGTTCTTCCTATTAGAAGTCTAAAACCACCAGCAGATTTTGGCCAAGGAGTTACTAATACCAAATAGACAAGAACTGATTTAGTTTATGGCAGCACTGAGCATAGGTCTGGCCTTATCACCCCCCCACACACCCCTCATTAAACTCCAGTGGTTCTGTATAACCTGTAGGATCACTACAAGCCCTTGGTTTGATAGTCAAAGGCCTTCACACCTGCACCTCCTTCCTTTCCAACTTTCTTCCACCTCACATCCCCCCACCCACCTCTGCACTTTTCTCTCCAGTGACTCTGGCCTCCTAGCTGTTCTTGGAACACTATCCTCCAGTGTTTAACTCCAAGTATTTTCTCCAGCTATCCTCCATGCCTGGGATGCTCTTCCTCCTCATCTTCATTTCCTCTAAATATCCATTGAATTCCTACCTTCTTCACACACACACACACACACACACACACTGCCATCTCTCTGGCATTACCACCATTCATCTACCTCCACTGTCTCCATCTTATCTGTACAAAGTTGTCCATATGTCGTTATCCCCATCAGACTGAGTTGCTCATGGGCCAGGGACTGGTTCGGCATTTTATAGTGTCTGACACATAGTCAAAGAATAATGGGTGACTATTGGAGGACAGACTGAGGTGACAAGAAAGGAAAAGTCTAACCCCCTGCAGTAGCCCTCACCTTTTTCATCATTCCCTCATTTCCCATGAGACCCACAGCCAAGTTTCTAAATTTCCAAGTTGCCACCATTTTCCCATCTCCATGCTCTGTTTCCTTCTTTTGAATGACAGAATCTATGACTTGTAAGAGCCCAGCCTAATCCATATCTGAAGAAGGACCCCCTCTAAAACTACACCAATGAAGGATCATTCAGCCTCTACTTGATGGTTCCAAGCCTCTCATTCCCTTTTGGGAAAGCTCAGATCTTTAGGAAGTTTTTCCTTCTATCTACTAGCAATCTGCTTCTTTGAAGCAGTCTTCTGGAGCAAAGCAAAATAAATCTAATCCCCCAGCTCCCATAGCCAATTCTTGAATGGCTATCATGCCCCCACCCAGGTTAATCACCCTGTTCACAATCCTTCAAGATTCCTAAAGACCTGGCTTCACATTCAACCTCAGGCACTTACTATTTAACCTTAGGCAGGTCACTTAACCTCTATTTACTTCATTTTTCTCAACAATAAAACAAGGAATTTGGACAATATCTAAAGTCCCTTCCAGTTCTCTGTGAGTTTTATTTCACATATCCATGATGAACTCGGTTTTTTCCTTCCTTAACTGGTTCCTCCTCTTCTTCCTCCTCCTCCATCTTCTCCTGACTCTGACATCTCTATGCATAGCGACACAAGCACCCTAGTCACAGAGATTTGAAACCTTAACAGCAACTTGAGCTTGGGGTTTGGTCACCTCAAGGTCACTGTGAGTTGGCAGGTACTTGGTAACCCACAAAGTTTATGCCATCTTAGGATGCCTTAAGGGAGGCAGGAGCATCCAGGACCAGGGATGTGATAGTCCCACTGATCTCTGCCAGTTCTGGAAGTCTAAGGACAATGTGAACCTGGAGTGGGCAGGATGGCAAGGGGCTTGAGCTCATCACCTATAGAGAAGAGACAGGGGGAACCTGGTAACTCTCTTCAAAGATTTGTAGGGCTGAGTGATTCTGTTTGACCCTTGTGGTAGGGTAGGAGTTGAATTAAGCTATGACCTTGTAGGGCCAAAGTAGGCAAAGCACTGGGCTGAGAATCAGGAAGATTCATCCCCTTTAGTTCAGATCGGACTTTAGAGGCTTACTAGCTGGGTGATCCTGGGCAGGTCACCTCGCCCTGTTTGTCTCAATTTCCTCATCTATAAAATGAACTGGAGAAGGAAATGCCTAACCATTCTGGTATCTCTGCCAAGAAAACCCCATGTGGAATATTATTGTGCTGTAAGAAATGATAAGCAGGATGACTTCAGAAAAACCTGGAAAGAATTACATGAACTGATGCAAAGTGAAGTGAGTAGAACCAATAGAACATCATACACATTAATAGCAGTATTGTATGATGAAGAACTATCCTCAACAGTGCAGTGATGCAAGACAGCCCAATGGACTCAAGATAAAAAGTGTTATTGGCCTCCAGAAGAAGAACTGATATCTGAATATACACTAAAGTATACTAGTTTTAACCTTCTTTCTTTGGAAGCAATCGGGGTAAAGTGACTTGCCCAGGGTCACACAACTCATATCTGAGGCTGTATTGAACTCAGATCCTCCTGACTCCAGAATCAGTGCTCTATCACATCACCTAGCAGCCCCTTTTATTTCTTTTGTTCTTTCTTTGTTGTGGTGGTGGTGGTGGTTGAAGTCTTCTTGCACAAAATGACTAATGTGATTTTTATGTGATTAAACATGAATAACGAGATCAGATTGCTTACTGTTACAAGGAGGGGAGAGGAAAAAGAGGGATAGAATTTGGAACTCGAAACTAAAAACAGTAACGAAGGTAAAAAATTATTTTTATAAGTAATTGGGGGGTAAATGTTTAAACTCAAATGAGGCCATGAAGAGTCAGACATGACTGAAATGACACAACAACATTGCTCTGTCATTATAACAATTAAAATTTATACAGTTTAAGGTTTTGTACATCTTAACTCACAGAATCCTCACAGAAACACTGGGAGGCTGGTGGGAGGGCATTTCAGACTCCCTGAAGGAGGCTTCCCCTGGGGGTCACAGGGAAACAGGAAGGCCATAGGAGGAAGGTGTCTCCACTATAAACCTGCCTCTCTGCCTCATCGGTATCCTCTGCCCCAATTGGGGGGTGGGGGACAGAGCAATGGACTGCTCCCCAGTTGGATTCCTGCCAAGGGTCCTTTAGACCCACTGCCACTGGTAGCATTAGACTCTGAGAACTTCTTTGCAGCCAATCTGACCTTGCCTGAAGAAATTCCTAAAAGGAAGATTGGGGAGCAAGGGTGCAGACTTCAAATGGCCAAGGGATAGACCCCTTTGGGCAGAACTTGGAGGCTGTACTGCCATGTTGGAGAGGGAATTTCAACTGAAATTCTTGGGCTTTCTCTCCCTTCAGCTCCATCAATATTCAGAACTTCACTAAATCCTGTTTTGGGGTCATCTCCATGATCACTGCCATTTCCACATCTTCTGCCCATTCTCAAAGTCAACAGTAAGTTGTACAACCAGAGTACTTTCAGGTTTCTCAAGCACTTTACATTTATTTCATTTGATTCTCACAAAAACTCTATGGGGAGGTGCTCATCACCCCCACTTTAGACATGAGAAAACTGAGGAGAGCCCCATCCAAGCAAAGGTCTGATTTCAATGGTGCCCTCCTAGAAAGAGCCAACAATATTGCACAATCAGCTTGATTTTCTTCCACACAAGAGGAAGACCACCCTCTGTCTTATGGAGCCTCCTACAATTGGGGTAGAGAGGGTTTCAGAAGCCATACAGGCCTCAGAGAGGAACAGCAAGCTGCCTGAGGTTCCACCAGGAATAAAAGGATTTGAACCTTTGACTCCTACTCCAAACCCACTTGTCCTACACAATGTCTCAAAAGATTGACTTGAACACAGTTTAACTATGTCTCTGGCAGGAAAGGACCATACACCTGTCCAGAAGTTGACTGGCTTGACAGTCACAGTCCCAAGGCCAGAATGTTTAGAGACATCATCTTGTCCTTCATCACTGTGAAACAGCTTCCTCCAAAGTGAAGCTTTGGTCCCAAACCTGGCCCAGACAGTGAACCATCCCCTGACCAGGCTTTGACTAGAATCTAGATTCCGCAGATACCTGTGGGCTGGGCAGCTGCCAATGGCTCTCGCTAGTGTTCACAGCCCCATTTGACTGATCTCCCCAGAGCAGAGGGGCTGTCTACCAATCGTTTGAGGGAGGGCACTGGTGGAACCTCTTAGTCCAAGCAGTTGGAAAGAAGGTCCTGCAGTCTTCCCAGACCCCCAGGGGAAAGTAGAGGACCTGTACTGGGGACCCCCCAGGACAGTGTGAGGTGGTCTGGATCGGGTGGGGGCTCCTGGGATGACTTCATAAGCAATGGCAACCATAGCAGGAACACAAAGAACAGGAGAAGAAAGACTAGCTGTGATTAACTGTGATGACCAATGGTGATTAGAGAGGAGTAAGCAAGGATTCAATAAGCATTGAACAAGAGGGAAACTTGGTGGCACGATGGATAGAGCACCAGCCTTGGAGTCAGGAGAATGGGAGTTTGAATCCAGCCTCAGACACTTGTCCCTTTCTAGCTGTGTGACCTTGGACAAGTCATTTAACCCCGACTGTCTCTCATCCAGAGCCATCTCCAGTAATCCTGATTCCTATCTGGCCACTGGACTCGGATGGCTCTGGAGGAGAAAGTGAGGCTGGGGACTTAACCCAGCCCCTCCCACTCCCATCCAATTGATGTGCTTGTCATGACATCTCCTTCCTGATGACATGGTCCTCTTCAAGAGAGAAGGACATCATCATTTATTAAAGACTGACTGTGTGCACTCCTTTAGGTGCTGGGGATGCAAAGTAAAAATGAAACCTTTCCTCCTTTGGATGAATTTCCATTCTGGTAGTGGAGCCACATATCCCACCTAGATGAGAAAGAAACAAAATAAATTAATACCAAAAGTATCTGGGAGGATTAGGAAAAGGCTCACATAGAAGATGACATTTGAGCTGAGTGTGAAGGGAAACCAAGTATTCTAAGAATGGGAGCTAAAGAGACTGAGTCCAGGAAGGAGGACTGGCCAGTGCAAAGAAACAGAAGTGGGAGAGAGTGAAAGAAGGCTGGAAAAGGGAAAGAGCTTCAAATATCCTGGAGTAGTGGCGAGTGATCCTGAAACAGACCCTGACTTTTGACAGAGAGGTGGGGGCCAACGGGAGCAGACTGTGGTAGACATTACTAGACTGCATCATTGGATCAGCTGTTTTGGCTTAAAAGCTTTTCCTAATTACAAGGGAAATTTACAGCTGGTGGGGTGAAGAAGAAGGCCTCTGGGTTCAGAAATCACTATGATGGAAAAATAAATGGAATCATTAAAACTAGACTTTAAAAGGTAAGTAATCAAAACACTCCTGTTCATGAAGTTGTGGAGGATGTCTTCAGAAACAATTCATAGCACTCCCCCAGAAACACACTCATCCTTTATCTGCCTCAGCAGATGATTTTAGTCAATTGGGGATCAGGGAAGATACAAACTTGTAAAATGTTGGTTTTCCAGACCTCCTTTTGTGTGTGTGAAATGAGCCTTAGAGACATGCAGGCTTCCTCTGGCTCCCATAAAACCATGTGTGAGAAACAAATTCAAACCATGAAGCATCAGAGAAGCTCCTAAGATGGCCCCTAGAATGGGAGAGAAACTCTCCAGAGCCAACAAGTGCCTGACTCCCCAAATTCCAGTCAAAGGGGAGTCTGAGAGACAATCCCATGACTTCATTATCCCCCATGATGTTAGTCCCAAGATCCCTAAGAGACCCGTGATTCTCTGCTCCCGGTTGCTCTGGTGCCCGTGTGCCTGTAAGGTGTTGGGTCCTCCACAATTCCATCTGTTTGGTTTCCCAGCCTGGCTGCCCCCTGGGGGGCCAGAGTTGTCCAAGTTACTCCTTTTCCCTTGATCACTGGTAGAGGGAAAGTCTCTAAGGATATGAAAGAAGGAGACAGTTTTCTAGTGATCTACCATCAAAGGCTTCTCACTTGTTATGGTGGCCTCTGACATCAGATGGGGGCTCCCGAGCCAGGGTTTGGCTGGGATGCTGCTCAAAGCCGTCAGCCTGGTGTAGCCTCAAGGGCTCCCTTTTGAATGGGTCTTGGGCCTCACAAGAGTCCCACAGAGTGGGTAGAACAGATAATCAGAGACAGCTTGAACTAGAAACCACGGGTCCCCAGCCACCCTCCATTAGGGTTTTCTGAGGCCATCGAGTAACTTCCAGGATCCCAAGTTACGGAGCTACTTTACGGAGCCCACACAGCTCTGGCTTTTGTCCAACAGCCCACTGAATTGTTCTCTCTAAGCCAATGTCTCACTCCAAAGGGCTTGGCTTTTGGTGGAGAGAAAGAATATGGGGTGGGGGTGGGGGAGGACAAATAAGGCCTTGGATTTTCAAATTATCAATAAGTTATGACTTCTGATCCCAAAATATATAAAATTTAGCAAAAATATAATTAATTAAATTAATTTTGCCCCTCCAGGGCAACAGGATTTTAGATACTAATAGAATATTTGAGCTCTTTAAGGGAGGAAATTGTAAGAGGAGGGACAGGCCCTATGACCAGAACTCCCAGAGAGGCAACTCCCTCTGACAGGGTAGATTGCACCTGCTCTGCAGTGCGTATTCTTCGGAAGATGGAGGGACTTATCCATTGTCACCCCACCTACATGTACCCCATGATATGCTAGAACGTGCATCCCTAAGTAAATAAAGTTCATGCATGTGTATGAGGCAGAGACAGAGAGACAGAAAGAGACAGAGACAGAGGAGAGAGACAGAAAGAAACAGTGAGAGAGGGCGGCTAGGTGGCACAGTGGATAGAGTACCGGCCCTGGAGTCAGGAGTACCTGGGTTCAAATCCAGTCCCAGACACTTAATAATGACCTAGTTGTGTGGCCTTGAGCAAGCCACTTAACCCCATTTGCCTTGCAAAAATCTAAAAAAAAAGAAAGAAACAGTGAGAGAGAAAGAGAGAGAAAGACAGAGAGACAGAGGAGAGATAGAAAGAAACAGTGAGAGAGAGAGAGAGAGAAAGAGAGAGAGAGAGAGGAGAGAGAGAGAGAGAGAGAGAGAGAGAGAGAGAGAGAGAGAGTTTTCCAAGTTGAATTACCAGTGTTCACTGGAACAAGTGGGCTTTAAAACCATCTCTAACGTTTGTCTAATGCTCAGTTTTTCACTTTGCCTATACTCAATCACAAGACACATCAGTCACTATTTTTCTGACTCACTCAAACAGCTATGGGTAAAAGCAGAATACAATCACATTAAAAAAAACAGAGTATCTGGCCTAAAATCTTCAGAAACTCCCTGTGACCTTCACGATCATTGTCCTTCTAGACCCTCCACAATATGGCACCCACCCCCATAGCCAGATTTATCTCCTCTCCTACATGCCACCCATCACCAACCACCCCATCCTCACAGACACACCTGGGCTTTCCTGTTTGTATGTTTGGAATGTCCTTCCATGCATCAGAGCTGGGTGACCCCGGATAAGTAATATAAACTCTGATCTTTCTTTAAAATGGGGATAATTAGAGTACAGTTTTCACTTCCACAATTCGGGATTAGAGACAAGAAAATTTTATTGTTCCCTCTTATCTTTTGGCCTAAGCCACCAGTACCCAAGATGGAACCTCCTCTGTGGTCCTGGGACACTATGGGCCCAGGGCTCAAGCCCCTCCCAGTAGGGAGGAGAAAGGGGCAGAGAAGAGCTGCCCTCTCTCTCCTGGACTCATTTCACTCCTTCCATCTCCTTTGCAACTTTTCTATGATGCCAAAGTTTTCTCCAAGGACAACCCCTCGCCCTGGGTTACACTTCAGCCTTCCATACAGTATATTCCCCCTAACCCATTTCTGGACAGGTCTCTGAAGACACTGGCAGGAGGAAAGGAGAATGTGAAAATAGTAACACTTTTAAGGAGAGAAAAACCAAATGGCTACCCTGCCTCAAACCCCAGAGCTCTCCAAAATAACCTCCACACAGCTATTGAAGAGATCTTCCCAAGTAAGGTGGTATCATGCCATTCATCACTGCCTCGCCCCAGTGGCTCCCGGTGAGATACTTCAAGGATCCAATACGGCATCTTGCCAGTCTTGCCCCTTACTCCTTCTCCAGTCTTTCCCTCGGTTACTCTCCTCCACTCACTCTGGGGTCCAGACAGCTGGTTTGTGAGCTCCCTGCTCCTCCAACACAACATCCCATCTCCCACCTCCATGCCCTTTTCCCAGTGATCCCCCTCCTCCACTCCAACTTTAAAAATCCCCATTTCCTTCAAGATTGGGCTCAGGCATTGCCTTCTCAAGTAGCCCTTCCAGACCCACCAGTATTTGTTCCTTCCCCTCTCTGGTTACCTTACACCTACTCTATATGTATTTTTCATACATGTTGTCTCTCCTATTAGAATGTAAGCTCCTTGTGGTTAGGGACTATTTTTGTTTTTTCTTGAATTCACCAACATTTAGCCCTATGTTGGCAATAAATGATGTTTCAATAGTAGGTCACTGATTTATTTTTCTCCATAATGAAAACTACCTATAATTCATACCTAAAACAACATTGACTTTCTTTCTCTTTGAAATGACAAAAACTAAATTGACATCTTTTTCTCCAAAACAAAATGTTTCCACTGTAAAATGAAATCATAAGCCCCTTGCATGTTGTGAATATAAGAGATATTTAAGCTTAATGCTGCAAAATCATTGACTTTACTTCTAATCAAACATTACAGCATTGAAGATATCTGGAAGTGGACTCATCACAGAGAGCAGGGTCCAAACAAAACAGGCACAAGTCATTACTCCCGATGCCCTTGTTGTCCAAGACCAATGGTTCTCAATAAAAGCCATGTGTGGTATTTAAAAGGGAAAGTAAAAGGAAATGATTGTTTTCATCTTATAAAACTACTAAAATGTGCACCCAGCCTCATTGCATTAGTCATCTTTAATTAAATCTATTGGAGCACGATCATGAATAGAACCTTTGACCTAGAGTCAGGAAGACTCATCTTCCTAGTTCAAATCTGGTCTCAGACACTTATTAGCTTTGTGACCTTGGGCAAGTCACTTAACTTCTGTTTGCCTTAATCTACTGAAGAAGGAAATAGAAAGCCATTCCATATCTTTGTTAAGAAGGGATCATAAAGACTGAACAACAAAAATGAAAACTATTTTAATCATTATTATTCAATTCAGTAATCTTGTATTAAGTTATCTGTGGCATTCAAGTCCCTGAATTTGGCACAAAAGGAAACAGTCCCTGCTCTCAGGGCCTGGGTGGAGGAAGAAGCCCACTGAAAAGAGAAATGAAAATAGTTGGAGAAGGGCGATAATAACATGAGAGCAAACTCTGAAAGATATAAACTATTTTCCTACAACTGCTTTTGGGAAGCTGGCTTATCATTGAGGTTGTAGTTCGATAATTATATAGTGGCAACCTAGTAAAGAAACAGTCACCCAGAAAATTCCTGGGAGCCCAGAAGCCGCCCACATCTTCACCTTGGTAGAAAAGAAAACTCATCTTTTAGGTATTTGAGGCAAGGACGATCGATGCCATTTTGTCCATCCAGATTTCCAGAAACATTTAATTAGCGGGAGATGGCCCAGAGCTCAAATGGCTGCCATAGCCCTAGGCAAGAGGATAATGAAGCTGCTGGGAACTGCGGCTCAGAATTCCACCTCCTGTCCCTGTCACCTCCTAATGGCTCTCCTGACCCAACACCTTCAGCAGACTAATAATACATCATTGCACTTACAGGGATCACTGCGTTCTAAGTACTTTGAGATCTTTGGGTGAGAGGAGAGATGGACTTAATAGAGCCATTAGCCTTTAGAAAACTCCTTTGACAGAAGAAATTAATTGGGCTTCTTTGTTAGGCTGGAATAAATGACTGGCTTAGACCAGGGTGTCTCTCCTCAGACTTAATAAAGCCTCTCTCTGGCACCAAAGGGAGAAAAAATTCACTCAGCCCAGCTCAGCTAAAGTTTGTTTGTTCTAGGGATGGGGGAAATGTCCCAAATGAGAGCTCTGGGGAGAAATGAACTCTGTCCATGCCTATTGGGGTGGTTTGGCTTCTTGGTTACTCTGAATATGGGCTAGGCTTCTGAGGCTGGGAGCAGTTTTCACTATAGGATTTTGGTCTTGGAATCAGCCTCAAACTCAGTGATTGATGATTTATAATCATCAAAAATGTACATGACGATGTGGCCAGAACAACCAAAATTCTTTTGCAAAAAAGATTTCAAATATGCAGACATTTAACAATAAGAAAATAAATGATACCAGAGCTTTCAATGGCCACAGAATTCCAAAGGAAATCAAATGAAAATACCTCATCCTTGATTAGAAAACCATCTCCTGATAAAAGAACAAAGAGAAGGATCCTCCCAAAAATGCTCAGAGGTGCCAGCAAGATTGCATGTCTTTAAAAGGAGAAAAAAAATCACAGACCATTAGGCAATACAAGTCAAGCATCAAGTTTTAGCCTTTCATCTTTCTCTTCTGCACAAACTAACCATCACCCTCTGCATAAAATCCCCATAAAGGAAGTGGGCACACTCATATACTGTGGGCAGAGCAGTGAACTGGTCCAGGTGTTCTGAAAATACATTGGAATTATGTGGGGAAGATGCCACGAAGCTGCCCTTTGACCTAGCAATGTCACTGCTGAGCCTAGAACTCAGGGAGGACAAAACAGAAAACAAAAGACCTTTCCCATAGGTAGCAAAATATTCCTGACAGTATTATTTGTGATAGCAGAGTATTATGAGCAAGATGGATGTCTAGTGATGAGAGAATGATTAAACATACATATAGACTGAAAGAAAAACCTGTGTATGTTAAGAGAACTGATCTCTAACAATCCAGATGGAGGAGAAAGAATCTCTCACTCATCAATAAAAAATAAACTGCTGATAAATGAGAGATTATTACTGGAATGGGATATTTTTGTGTAATAACAAAGGATGACTAAAAGAAATTCAAAGAAATGTAGGAAGACTGGTATGAAGTAACAAAAAGGGAAGTAGGCAGAACCAGAAAAACAATGCACACAGGACAACCCTAAAAGGCAGGTGAGTTTGGGTTCATTTTAAATGACTAATCTTGGGCCCAATTTCAGTAGAGAAACAGGGTAGGAAGATGGAAGAATCCTGAGTATGCTTTGTTCAACAGCCTCCTTTCACTTGGCCCTCATGACAAGGGTCAGCAGCGGGTAGAACGTGTGTTCAGGGCCTGGAAATGTCAAAGGGAAAAAAGGGTTAGACAAACTCACCTCCAAGGTCCCTTTGAGCTCTAAAGTTGAATGATGAAAGCCCCTTGCTTATTCAGTTGTTTATCAAAGGCACAAATAAAATTAGGAGACTCAGGTGAGTCTGGGGTTTTTGGTTCTTCTTCAGCACATGAAGGCCTTGAACTCAAGTAACATAAAAAAAGGGGAAAAGAGCGCATTGAGAACCAAACAATCTTGGGGCTGGTCGATTATGGGTGGAACGTGGGTGTGGGAACATAAACCCCAACTCCATTCAGCAAACAGTTTAAGCATATTCTCTGCATGAACTTTGATGATGTCCTTTAGAGCTGCACTCTTCAGTGTCTTCCTCCCTCCTTAACTCTGAGCATTTCATCCCTTGTTTTTGTGTCCTACAGATGACCATCTTTGTTTTTAAAACAAAGGATTAAAAATATTCACATCTAAAACATCCAAGCTGGGGTTGAGGGGGAAAGTCTCATATTTGTGGATGACAAGTAATACTTCCTAAATTTCTGATATCTAATGAGAATAAAGAATGTCTTTTAAGAAAGCTGGTCCTGGTGGATGAATGGGAAGTAATTGAGAAAAGTGAGGTTGCCATGGTGAGAAGGCTGCTCTCAATTCTTGCTTGCACATGGTAAGTGATCCCTGCATATCCAATCCCTAAAAATCCTCTATTTTTATATTTCTATAAGATAGTTCTTATTAATTAATTAATCAATTAATGATAAGATAAATAATACCAGTGCCATTTTGAAAACTCCTAATGAAAGGACTAAGACTTCCAACTAATGGAAGACGGGGAAGCTGCCTTCTTGTACAATTCCCTTCAATAGCAACCAGAAGCTCCTCTGTTTATACACTAAGGATTCTTGAATCTCCACTTTTATTTGGGTTCAGATGCCATCAAACTCAGAGAATTAAGTCCAGGCAGGTGCTAGTCAGAGGCTGACATTTCTAAGGGAAAACCAGGACTATCTGGGCAATGACCTAGTCTGGCAAAGAAGTGACTCCTAATTTCCTAGAATTTGTTTCTTAAAGGTTTCTATTTCTGATTACTGTAATAGCAGAGAATATCTTTCCCCCCACAACTTAGAACTGTCTGTGGACATCATGCTCTGATTTATTAAATCTCTGCCAAACCCATTCATTTGCCTTCTATCTCCCATTTGTGAAATGTCCACTAAGTTTCAGAGGGAAGTCATTTATCCCTAATTTTCTCAATAGCATGAGGCTTTGGAACCACTGTATTAAAACATTAGAGACATTAAATAACATGGCAGATAATGTCTCCATTTTCTACCATTTCTTCACCTCCATAGAGAAGTCTGTAGACAGTGTCTCAGTTCCTGAGGGTTAAAAAGTTACACTCCATCTCTGAGAACAGTAAAAAATGAGTTCAAGTGTCGTGTTGAGTAAATATTTCAAATATAAAGATATTGCAAATAACATAAACCCTCAACTGAAGGGCTTCAAATAGTTTGGAGGTGGATGGAGAAATGTTATTGTTTAAATGTCTATAGTTGCGGGCGGCTAGGTGGTGCAGTGGATAGAGCACCGGCCCTGGAGTCAGGAGTACCTGAGTTCAAATCCGACCTCAGACACTTAATAATGACCTAGCTTTGTGGCCTTGGGCAAGCCACTTAACCCCATTGCCTTGCAAAACAAACAAACAAAAACAAAACAAAAAAAACAAATAAATGTCTACAGTATAAATGGATATTTCTTCCTGTTTTTACTTCTTCCCAGTCTCCTACCTCCACTAATCAGCCAACAGTGGATAAAGCCCTGGACCTAGAGTGGCTGTTATTTTTTCAGTCATGTCTTATTCTTCATAAGTTCATTTGGGGTTTTCTTGACAAATATACTGGAATGATTTATCGTTTCCTTCTCAGTTCATTAAACAGATAAGGAACTGAGGCAGACAAAGTGACTTGTCCAGGGTCACATAACTTGTAAGATATATATGTAGATAGATAGATAGATAGATAGATAGATAGATAGATAGATAGATAGCATAACTTTTACCTGAGACCAGGTTTGAATTCAGGTGCTCTATCGGCTCAGGAAGACCTGAGTTCAAATCTGATTTCAGACACTACCTAGGATTGCTTTAGTTTCCTTATCTATAAATGGAGGTAGTAATAGCCCCTACCTGGCAGGGTAGTTCTAAGAATCAAATAAGAGAATAATTGGCCCATAGCAAGCACTAAATAAATATTAGCTATTACCAATCAACAAATAACAAAAAACAAACCAAAAAAAATATCACCTGGTCCCCAGACAATCAAAGTTCACATGATCCATGGATCTTGTGAAGAAGAAACAGCAGAAAAAACTATTCCCCTGTTTGAGATGGGATGAGGGTCCGGAGACATTAATTTCTCAAAAAAAAAATATCGGACTCTTGGGGGGGTCTTTTGGGAACTTCTTTTAGCCCCAGAATCTCTCTTAGAGTTAATTAAGAATAAGAAGAGAAGTGCTAAAAAAAGTTTCACAAATTTCAGTCCCTGAATTTCCTCTTACAGTTTAAAATTCTGCAAAAAGAGTCATATAGCAAGTACAAAAAGCTATATGACTACTATGGAAAACAGTAAAGCTGAGGGTTCAGACTGGAGGAAGCTTGTCTACCTGGAAATGGACCTCCAATTTTCCTCTGTAGGCACCCTAGCTGAGGTTTCCACTGATGATGACTACCAGGTGATATTCAGCACAAATTTAATAATGCATACTAGTTCCTTAAAAATCACCCAGAAACCAAAGCAGTGTGGTTGTTTTTTTTTTACTTTTTCAGTAGGAATAAATGTCACAAATATAACATCCAATCAATGCAGAATTCACAAAAGTATTAGAAATCTCATTCTCCACAGATGTTGATTGAAGAAATGCTAGTTGGAGCTTTTACTAACATAAGCTCACCAAAGAAAAGCCTTTGGCCTCATTGTAATCGCCCTTGCTTAGCATCACCAATGGCGCCCCATACATCAAAGACAAATTCATCTGGAAATGCAAAGTCTCCAAGAGCCTCATCCAGTGCCACAGCAAATTCATCTGGATTCAACTTGTCTTTTCCAGCTTCAAATATTGTTGTAGCTGCCAAAAGGGGAGCGGGTGAAGAGAGAAAGAAGAAAAGGAAAAAAATTTTAAAGCATTCTTTTGAAAAATTAACATCAAAGATTGGGGGGGGGAAGATGGTGGTTTGGACAATGCTATGATAAGTACAATGAAATGCAGAATAGGTACATTCTAATTCTAGGATTGATTATTAGAATTATTTGGTTTTTATTATTATTTAGGATTATGGATTATGATGAGGACCTAAAGAAAAAAACTTTTTTTCCAATTGTAAAACATTTAGTTAAGGCATATTGTAAAGAACATAAAGCTAATTGTAAATAGGCAATTAAGTGATACCATGAAGAGCACAGGGCTCGGAAGCAGAAAGACTCATCTTGCCGAGTTCAAATTCAGTCTCAGACATATACTGACTGTGTGGCCCTGCCCTAGTCACTTAATCCTGTTTGCCTCGGTATCCTCATCTGTAAAATGAGCTGGAAAAGGAAATGGCAAACCACTCCAGTATCTCTGCCAAGAGAATCCCAAATGAGGTCACAAAGAAAATGACTCAATAAAAAAAAAAATCAAGTCGCAGGAAAATTGTTTCCTTATAAGCAAATGGGTGGTATTTCAATTGCTTCCAGGGGGTGTATGGGATAATATTTGTCCTTAATTTTCAAAAAAGATGATGATATCAAGGAGGGAATGTCATGACAAGCATCTGAATTGAATCTGGGGGGGGGGGGGTGCTAAGTCACCAGCCTCACTTTTTCCTCTGGAGCCATCTGGTTCCAGGGGCCAGATGGGAATCAGGACACCTGGATGCAGGGAAGTCAGGGTGAAGTGACTTGCCCATGGTCATACAGCTAGTAAGAGTAAAGTCTCTGGAAGTGGATTCAACTCCTGTCCTCTTGACTCCAAGGCCAGTGCTCCACCTAGCTGCCCCCATGTGTATGGGATAAAACTCAGGATACTTCATGAGGGAACAGGAAAGCAAACAGAAGAAAACAAAGCAGCACTCTCACTTCTCTCAGCATGATGTCAGTTTTATTAAAAAAAAATTGGATTGGAGGGATTGGGGAGATTTCTAGAGATTTAGGAGACTTGTGGGGGAGATTTGGAAGATACCGAGTTCAAATCTCACCTTGAACATTCACATATTCTTGGTGACCCTAGTCAATCACCTTGCCTCTGTTTCTATGTTTTCTGTAAAGGGGGTCAACAATATTTATACCATCCACTTCCCAGGGTCATCCTATGAAAAGATCTTAAAAGCTACCAAAATGCTCACTGTGACTGTGTTGGCAGGTTTGTTCAGAAATACTAACCGCTCAATCAAAAGAAAGGCTTTAATGTCATTCAGGAAAGAAATGGGTCTCCAAAGGCAGACGAAGATAAACTGGAGCAGAAAAAGTTCTTTCTTGAACTGATGTTAGAGAGATCTTTGTCCACCATTCCCATGACACGGTCCATCCTCTTCTTCTCTTTCTCAAGGTTTTGCAGAGTTCAGCCATTCTGATGGATTCAACAATTTTCTCCATGGGAATAATACCCAATCTCCATCTCTAACCTTCATTTCTTTCTTAGACTCCAGATCCACATTGTCACCTGTATTCTGGACACCATGTCTCTGATATTTACTGTCCAGATCACTTGGTCATCTTGGATGCAGTCAAATGAAAGGGTTGGCACTGATGGTTTCTCGGGGCCCTGTGAGTTCATAAAGCTTTGGCCTGAGATCCCAACCTGGATGTCCTGCTAGTAGTTCAAATTCATCAAAGCAATGTATTGGAAGTCAGTTCCCTTCCTGCTTTGCCACTTACTACCTAGGTGACCCTGGGCAAGTCACTGAATCTCAGTTTCAGTTTCCTCATCTGTAAAATGAATTGTGAAGGGGCAGCTAGGTGGCACAGTAGATAAAGCACTGGCTCTGGAGTCAGGAGTACCTGAGTTCAAATCCGGCCTCAGACACTTCATAATTACCTAGCTGTGTGGCCCTGGGAAAGCCACTTAACCCCATTGCCTTGCAAAAACTAAAAAAAAAATGAATTATGAAAACGTAAGAACTCTGATCAGTAAAAAAGACTGATCAGAGGTCTGGTGATTAAGCATGCCACTTCACTAGTGACAGAAAACTAATGTACCCAAGATACAGAATAAATCATAGTTTTTGTTAAGGGCAATGTAAGAATTGATTTTGCTTGTATATTTGTTTCAAGGGTTTTATACTTCTGTTCCTGTTGTCAGTGGAGTAGAGAAAGAAAAGAGATAAGGGTGTAATAGCAAATTAGTAAAGAAAGAAAAAAGGACCATCAAGTCATCTTTTAAAAAATACACCAAAGAGAATAGAAAGAATCACAAAGGGGATGATCCTAGAGTTTATCTTCTATGATATCTATGAAAATGCTGGTTTTATTTGATGTACAAGGTCAGAAAAAATTATAAATAAATAAAACAAATTAGGTCTTCAACTTCTAAATCAATGACCCTATGAACATTTATCAAGGTCCACATGTCCAACATGAGTTTCCCATTTCCCTTCTCTCCTTTGTTATTTTTCTTTTCACATTTTTGCAAACACCCCAGCTTGAAATCTTGGAGTCATCTTGACTTCTCCCTCTTCTTCACCCCGAACTCCAATGAGTCCCCAAGGTCTTTGGATTTTGTCTCTTTCCAGTCTCATGGCCAGAACTCCACAGTATACCCTTGTTACTCTCTGCCTCTGAGACTTCCCAATTCATCTATTCTGGTCCCTGCCAGCCTCGCAGCTCTAATGTTCTCAGTGATGGGGTTACACAATAAATCAACCACAATTATCACAAACAAAAGCCCTATCACCAGTCTGATACTCAGAGGTAGCCTTCAAACTGATCCCATCCTCCTTGTCTAATCTTACCTGACCTTGTCAGGTCCCCAAGCAACCTAGAACTTAGATGGGAAAAAGATATCTTTATTTTTCCTAACTGCAACCTGAAATTGAATAAGGCCTACAATTTGATTACTTTTTTAATGCTGAGAAAGGTCTCATGGGTTTGGTCAGACTACGAAAGGAGTCTGTGACACAAATCAAAAAAAAAATTAATAAAAGGTCCCCTAGTCTACATCTTCCCTAAATTACAGCTAAAACAAAAGGATCATCTACTGAGATCTGGAAGAAACCTTGGAGACATCTAGCCCATCTTCTCATTTTATTGAAGGGGAAACTGAGGCTGAGAGACATGAAGAGACTTTCCAGAGAGCCCCAGAGGAAGGAGTGGTCCCTCTCCCATAGATCTATAGTGTCTGCTGTTGATTTAACAAGCAGCTCAGTAAATAGAGTGCTGGACCTGGAATCAAGAAAACCTGAATTCAAATTCTGCCTCAGACACCTTCTAGCTGTATGGCTCTGGGAAGTCGCTTAACCTCTCTCTGCCTTAGTTTCCTCAACCATAAAATGGGGATCATAACAGAGTTATGCTGTGAGGTTCAAATGAGATAATTGGAAAGGACTTGCCACAGTGCCTGCTAGCTAGTAAGTGCTACAGAAATGGGGTTATTGTTGTTTAGTCATTTTTTGAGTCATGCCTGATTCTTCATGACCCCATTTGAGATTTTCTTGGCAAATATCCTGGAATGGTTTGCCAATTCCTTTTCTAGCTCATTTTTCAGATGAGGAAATTGAGTCAAATAGGATTACCAGAGCTAGTGCCTAAGGTTGGATTTGAACTCTGGAAAATGAGACTTGGGCACCTAGGTGGCAAAGTGGATAGAGCACCAGCCCTGGAGTCAGGAGGACCTGAGTTCAAATTCAGCATCATGTACTTAATACTTACTTAGCTGTATGACCTTTGGCAAACCACTTAACCCATTGCCTTGCAAATAAAAAAGGAAGATGAGTCTTCTGGATTCCAGGCTTAGTGCTCTATGCACTATGGAGCTCCTAGCTGCCCATGTAAATACTGGCTCTTTTTAGTAGCTCTTATTAAGTAGACAAATGACAAAGGACATAAGCAAAGTAATCTTGGCACAGGCAATAGCACCTGTGCACATTTTAAAAATTAAAATCCCTAATTAAGTCTTAGGGTCAATGGATAAGAGCCAGAAAGACCCCTGGATAACTGGCTAGCTCAGGAAATGAAGCCAGCATTTGGGCTCGTCTAAAAAGACCCTGGGAGGGAATGGGAGTTAGAGAACAACTGTAAATGATGGGACTCCTGATCAAGATTCATAACCCTAGACCTAAAACAAGGTTGAAGGAGAATCTCGCTCTCATCCTCTGTCCATCTGCAGGTTCCAAAAATGAGACTAAGAAACAAGGTTTGTGAAAATTTCATAAATCATAATGGACAACGTGTCATGTGGTTTCTGGAATATCCTTTCAAAGTTTCCACTGGAAAATACCATATGCCAAAGCAAAGGAGGTGAGGTGAGAATTGCTAAGCTAGTGAGTCAGGAAGGGAAACATGAATCATCTGAGCCAGAAATTCTGCTGAAATGGGAGAAGTATATGGGTGGTTTACACAGAAGATTATTCTTGTCTTTTGCTGAAAATTCAGAGCGGCCATCTCCCCCCACTCACCCCTATCACATAGTCAACAAAGAGTCAAGTCAGTCTTAGTCTGAAAACTTGCAATGAGGAAAGCATTCTATCCCACTCTTGCTATCAGAAGGCACCTCTTTGCAGCTTCCCTCTATTGCTCCTGGGTCCGCCCTCTGGGACCAACCAGACAACCAATCAATTAATCTGCCAACACACACTAAGCACCCACTATGCTGCTCCCAGGGGATCCAGTAACTGTGCTGATCCCTGAGGATACCAAAAAAAAAAAAAATGAAAACAATCTATTTTCAAGAAGCTTGCATTGGAACAAGAAAGTCCACATATCCAGAAGTGGGTAAATACAAGATCCATGCAGAGAAGATAAAGGAAACCTTGGAGAAGAAGGGACTAGCAACTGGGAGAAGCTTCTTGAAGAAAATGGTCCTTGGAAAAAATTAAGATGGAATTTGAGTTGAGTTATACAGGAAACCAAGGATTCTACAAGGTGGGGGTAAGGAGGGAGGGCTTGGGGGAACAGCCAAGGAAAAGGCATAGAGATGAGAGATGGAGCAGCAGGGGTAAAGAACTGCAAGAAGACCATTATGGCTGGACCACTGGAACCATTGAAGTTTAATGGTTTGGGGAGGGAAGGATATGACCAGACCTGTGCTTCAGCAAATTCACTATAGCAAGTCAACAACAATAGTTATAGAAGATGGCTGGGAATGGGGAGAGCCTTGAGACAGGGAAGATATAATAATGAGGGCTCAAAAATGGGGGGGGGGTGTAGATGTGGGAGTGGAAAGAAAGGAATGTTATTCTGGAGATTTTTAGATAAAGAAGCAACAAAATTCGGCAGATGATTGAATACTTAAGGTGAGTAGGAGCAAAGAAAAGCAACAAGATGGAGGAGTGATTAGAGGTCCAGCCCCAGATTCAGGAGGACCTGAGTTCAAATCCAGCCTCTATGTAAGTCACTTAACCCTATCTGCCTTGGTTTCCTCATCTGTAAAATGAGCTGGAGAAGGAAATAGCAAACCACTTCAGTATCTTTGACAAGAAAACTCCAAATGGGGTCATACTGAGTTGGACATGATGAAAAAAGATAATAACCACAACAGTAAGAAGGAAAACACTGAAGCTTCCTATCTTGCTGACTGGAAGGAAACCAGTACCCTCAAAGTAAGGAAGTTAGGAAGAGGGGTCAATTTGGGTCATTCAGTTCAAAATTCCATATAGTTAGTTAATAAAGAGGGATCATAGATCAGAAGAGAAACTGGAGCTCTGTAAAGAGAACCCCAAATTCTCTGCATAGAGATGTTCACTGGACCCATTAAACTTGATGAGAGCACCGAATGACAGAGGATGGAGGGGAAAGACCAGGGACAGAACCCTGGGGGGAATGACAAGAAGGAAGATCCAGCAGAGGTGCCTGAGAGGGAATGGTCAGACAGGAAGAGGGGATTTCATCAAAAACAAATCCCAAAAAGCACCCAGAAGAAGAGAATCAAGTGTGAAAAACTCAAGAATGATGGCTGAGGACTAGAAAAATCCCCTGGCAAATACAAAATCCTTTTTAGCCTTGGAGAGAGCAGAGTCCATTGAAAACTGAGGCTGGATGAGAGTGAGAGGAGAAGAAGGCAGATTACAAGTGCAGACAGCTTTTTACAAAGCCTTAGCTAAGGAATGGAGAATCAGGATAATGGCTATGAAGGAATGTAGGTCTTGTTGAAGATTTTGTTTTACTACAGGCAGACTTGGGTATGTCTCTAGTCAGCAGGGAAGGGACCAAATGATCAGAGGACATTGAATTGGAGAGAGAGGGGAAGGTTGATGGTGGGGCAATCCTCTAGAGAAGACAGAAGTCAGCCAAAGTGAAATCCCCACTATGTGCCAGTTACTGGGCTACATAAAGGCTTCTCAAATAGTTTCTGTCCTGGAGGAGCTCACAATCCAATGGAAGAGATAATATCCATGCAAATTATTCACAAACAAGCATAAATTCAGGAGGTAGTCTGCAGGAAGGCAATGAGATTAAAAATTCTGGGAAAGGCTTCATGTAGTGAGATTATAGTTGAGGTCTAAAGGAAGTCAAGGGAGCCAGGAGGAAAAAATGAGGAGGGAGAGGGGTCCAGCTATGGGGGCAAGCAGTGAAAAGGTATAGTGTCTTGTCCATGGACCAGCAAGGAGGCCAGAGGCACTGAATCAAAGGATACATAGAAGGGAATAAAGTATAAAAAGACAGGAAAGGGAGGAAGGGGATGAGTTATGAGGAGCTTTAAAAGTCAAACCAAGGATTTTGTATTTTATCCTGAAGTTAATAGGGAACCCTTGGTGTTTACTGAATTGGGGGAAGGGGACTGATATGGTCAGACCAGAAAATCAATTCAATAGACAAGTGAAGAAGAGATTGGAATGGGCAGAAACTTGAGACAGGAAGATCAACCAGTTGATTAATGCCTTAGTCCAGGTGTGAGCTGAGGATGACCTGCACCAATAGAGTGGGATGGCCATGGCAGAGGAGAGAAGGGGGAGTGCTCTGAGAGATAGCATGAAGGTAAAAAACAACGGGACTTGACAACTGATTGGATATGGGGTGTCGGGGAGCATGGAGTACCCTAAATAATAATAGTGAAGGAAGAAGGGAAAAGATGCTAAGATCAGCCTTGGACATGTTGAGTTTAAAATGGCTGTGGGACATGTCCAATAGGCAGTTGAGGATAAGAGACTGAAAGTAGAGAGAGAAGTTAGGGCTGAATAAGAAGATTTGAGAATCATAAGGACAGAGATGATCACTGAATCCACAGGAGCTAATGAGATCACTAATTGAAATAGGACAGAGGGAGAAAAGAGAAGACCCAGGACAGAGTCCTATGGGACAATTACTATTGATTAACAGGTATGACCTGCATGAAGATTCAACATAGGACATTGAAGAGATCTCAGGTGGCAGGAGGAGAACCTGGAAAGTGTAAAAGCCAGAAAACCTAGAGATAAGAAAGTAGGGAAGAGAAGAGGGTGATGGACAGGATCCAAGGCTGCAGAGAGGTGAAGAAGGGTGAGGCCTGAAAAAATCTGTTGGACTTGGCAGCTAAGACATCACTGGTCTCTTTGGAGAGGGCACTTTTAATGTTTATAAGAGGTGAAGAAGAGAGAGAGAGACAAAAGGATCTTTAGATGATGGAGAGGAGGTGATCTTGCTCTAGAGCAAGATAGTCATCTGCACTGCTATTGTTCTAGATTAGGGTGAACATTCATCTAGTCTATTACTATTCTAGAGCAGGGACACAAACTTTTTGGTCTCATTACCCCTTTCCATTCTTAAAAATGATTGAGGGTCCTAACAAGGTTTTCTTTATGTGTGCTGATAAATATTTAACACCCAGCTCTCCAAAAAGCCAGGACACACTTTTAAGTTCAATCTGCATCACTTTCTTAAGTCAATAATAACACAATAAATCAGCCTCAATTTGTAGCATTTGCTGATTTCAGAGATTTCAAAGCCCTTGCTGAAAATTTCATAACTGGCTCTCTGGCCAGTACAAACCAGCTCCAGCCCAGGCCTGGTTCTATTACTAACTATGATAGCTACTATATTAGAAATTAAAACATCCTAGTCTTCCAATGAAAACAGTTCTAGTCTTCCAGATACCCCACAAAGGTCTTGAAGACTCCCAGGGGTCCCTGGACCGTAATTTGGGAAGCCTGGAGGTAACAGAGAAGAGGTGTCAGGTTACTGGGTTGGGAATCAGGAATGCTTGGGTTCAGATCATGGCCCAGGACCTGGCCAGATGTGTGTCATCAAATCTGGAATTCAGATCTCCAAGGCAGGAAGGCCATCATAGAATATAGTGGAGAAATGTTTGTCCTTCAGTTTTACAACATCAGGGAGGTGATGACATGACAAGTATATGAATTGGACTTGAGTTGGGGGGAGGGGGCTGTGCTATGTCACCAGGCTCACTTTCTCCTCCAGTCATCTGGATCCTATAGTTAGATATGGATGACTAGAGATGATCTTGAATGCAAGGCAATCTGGATAAAGTGACTTGCCCAAGGTCACACACCTAGTAAGTGGCAAGTGTCTAAGGATGGATTCGAACCCCCATCCTCCTGAATCCAAGGCCAGTACTCTAGCCATTGAATCACCTAGCTGCTCCATAGAAGAGAAAACAAGATAAGCACCAGGTGGTGAGATAGGGAAGCCAGCCAGGTGTGCAGAACTCCATTTGCTGAAGGCACATATCAGAATGAGCAGGATTTTAGCTCCCTCCTCTCAGATTTTGCTTTAGGAAAAGAGCAAATTCTTTCTTTTCACCCTGCCTGAGTCTATGTTCATGCTCAAGGACATTTCATTGGGTCCCTCATCCTTTCAGCTTAGCTTATTTATCAAACCTTGCATGGTGAGGGGCTGGGTCTTAGGACCCCCCTTGGAACCAGAGCACTCCCATCAAAGAGGGTCATTTCTCAATGCCTCCATTTCCTCCTGTGAGGCAGTGACCAAACATGTTAGCCCAGTGGTGTGAGAAGCAAATGAAATTACATATATCAGTGTGTATGGATGTATGGATGTATGGATGTACACATAGCGGCAGAAAACAGAGACCGAGAGAGTCACAGAGACAGAGAGAAAGAGCTGAAGTTGAGAAGTGATGAATGACTACAGTGGATAGAATCAGGAAGGTTTGTTGTTGTTCAGTGGTTTCAGTTGTGTCCAACTCTTCAGGACCCCATTTGGGGGTTTGCCTGGCAGAGCTACTGGAGGGGTTGGCTATTTCCTTCTCCAGCTCATTTGATAGATGGGGAACCTAAAGCAAACAGAATAAAGTCACTTGTCTAGCGTCACACAACTAGTGTCTGAGGCTGGATTTGAGCTCTGGTCTTCTTATCTCCAGGTCTGGCATTCTATGCTACCCATGAGAGTCAGGAAGGCCTGAGTTCAAATCCAGATTCAGATACTTAGCTATGTGATCCTGAACAAATAATTTGAACTCTGCCTGTCTTTGTTTCCTCTTCTGTAAAATGGGGATAACAATAGCCCTCCTTCCAGGGCTTTGTGACAATAAAATAAAATATTCTTAGTGGAGGGCTTGACCCAGAGTTAAAGGCTCTTACAGAGCTAATGTCGACTGATTCAGGAGCCTATCCAAAGAGGAAACCTTTGGGCCAGGCTCCTCCAGCCTCCTCGGCCTCAGTTGCAGCTCACCATTTAACTCCTTTTTCCAGGCTAATCAATGAACCAGCAAGTTCCTTCCTAAGCACCTACTCTGACAGGGCTATACTCATGGAGCCTCCATTCTGATGGGGGAGGAAGGAAAACAGAAGAGGAAGAGAAATATGCTCACTGAAGAAAAATAAAGTTAGAAAAGAGAAATCCCTCCACCCCCCCCCAAAAAAGACCATTCTCATCCAAACAATCAGACTCACACAAAATACAGAGAGAACCTGAAAAACCCCTTTGGAGGGGAATTGTGCCTGACTCCCTTCCTCAGGCTCTCCTCTTCCAGAAGGGAAGCCCCTCCAGGGCAGGAGCTCTCCATGAGCACCCAGCCCAGGGCTGATACAGCAGGTGCTCAATAAAAGCCTGCTGGAGTTGGTGACTTGTCTTCTCGTGGGCTTTGGACTGAGGGCTGGAGCCTCAAAGATGGGGATGGGAACAGAAAAAGAGGAGAAAGGGGAGGATGGAGACTCTGGGCTCCTGGGGTCCCTGGAACTGGGCTGAACAGCCCCCTTTGTCAAGATAAGAAAATGGAAACAGAAAATCATCTCTAAGACTCAGGCTCAGGTTCCTCAACTGCAAATAAGAGTAGGGACCCAGATCAACCCTGAAGTCTCTTTCCAAAACCCTGAGGCTAGAATTTAAGGAATTATGGCTAAGTGCTGCCCTCTGGTGACCCTTCTGAGGAATTTGTCCCACTCGTCTTCATTGTTAGTCATCTTAAGGAAATGCTTCTTTTGCTGCTATCTTTCCACTTTGGGATGTGTGCAGGAGGAGGAGGGAAGGAAGGTAAAATCAGCATTCAGGTTGTGCCTACTGTGTGCACCAGGCTCTGTGGAGCTGCTCATGTCTCCTCTGATCTGGTCTTATTGCCATTCTACTGTTGAGGAAACTGAGGCAAATGGAAATGAAGCTAGGATCCTGGGTAGGATTTTAATTCAGGGTTTCCTAACTCCTGGTTCAGCACTCTACACCACAGTGGCCCCTAATGGCCACTACAATGTGGACAATGCTTAGTGTGGTCACACCACATCTTGAGTCCTGGTTCAGTTCTGTACAACACTGTTTCAATCCATTCATTAACTGGAAAGTATACAGAAAAGGATGGCCAGTGTGAGGAAGGGCATTGAGTCCATGCCTCAGGTGAACCAGCCAAGAGATTTGCAGACCTTCCCTCCATGTCTTCAATTTCTCAAGGAATGGATCCAGAGACAGAGTCAGAAAATGTCAAATGAGGATGAATGAATCTCCCCACAAAGAACCCTGACCCAGAGCGGAATGAGTTGCCCTAGGAACAAGTCAGCCTTCCCACCTCTGATCTTCCCTCTTTCCAAAGGATATTTTACATTGATAACAGAGCCATCTTCCTCATCCATAATTATGCCAACCTTCCCAGACTTATCTCTTCTGTGGACTCTATGCTTCTCACTCCTTATTCCCTTTGGAAATCTTACTGCCAACCTTTACCAGTGCTGTTACTTAAGCCAGGAATGCCCTCACCTCCTCAACCACCTCATCTACCTGTTGAAATCCTACCAAGTGATAGTGATAAGAGGAGTCAATAAGGAGGCCGAAGGAGGGAGGGAGGGAAGGAAAAGAAGGGGAGTAGAGTCAGAGGCTGCTAGAGAGTGTCCAGAGGAAGATGGCTAGGTCACACATATAACTACCAGATGCAGAAACTAAGTGTGAATAAGGGGGGGGGGGGGAAGAATTCAGCTGAATGTAAGAAAAATCCTCCTAATAAGTGACCCCAAATGGGAATGAATTGCTGCAGGAGATAATCAGTCACCCATCCCTTGGAGACTTCAAGCAGAAGCTGAACCTGGACCATTTGTTCGAAGAGACTCAAACCCATCTAGCCCAGCATGTCATTTTACAAATCAGGAAACTGAGTCCTAGGGAGAGCAATGACTTGACCAAGGTCACAACGATAGGCTATGTCAGGAGAGATTGGAGCTCTAATCATATGATTCCAGGATGAGGACTCTCTCCATGGTGCCAGATATGATAGGAGGGAAACTTGTTCAGGTCCTTCTCTTATGTGTTTCCCTCTGTTGCATTCCATATCACATTTCCTTGCTGTGTTTATAACTTCCAGTTCCCTGGTGGCATGGATTGTGTCTTGGTCTTTCATTCCTTTGTTGGTTGAAAAATTAGCAACTGGGAAACTACTAGGAGGGCAAGAAGAAGTTAGAGCTGCCCATTGCTTAGTCTGGTTTATAGTAGGGCTGATCTGACCTCAAGGGATTCCCAAGTAGACCATGGCCAATATTCCTCATCATTGTGTAATGGGCCAATAGAAGGTATTGTCTACAGATGACTAATTAGCCTTCTAAGGGGATTACTAGTCAACTTTCAAGAAGAGTTTCATGAGAAATGGTGGTGACCTGAAACTATAAACAAATAAATAATTTGACTATGAGTAGGGGGAAAAGACATGTGGAGGATGGAATATGTCTGGTCCTGAAGATTTCTGAATTCTTTTCTTATTCATGGTTACCGTGTGGTGTCTCTTATGAAGGTTGAGGATGGGATTCTTGAGAAAGTCTCAACCATTAAGTTTCCTTCTCATTCTGCAGTTCTATGCCTATGAGCACCATGAAGTCTTGAACCACTGACTTGGGTCTCCTTCTCTCTAACCAGAGGCTCAAAGTCCATAGGTGATAAGGCTCTCCTCACTGGAAACCACTGCTTCATGCTTGAATGAGGAGCAAAACTGGCAAGATCTTAGGAGAGAGTATATGTTGGCTCCTTGCCAAACTCTCTCTTTCCAGTGTCTCTCCCTTCTTTCTTGAAGTTGGAAAATAAAAGTTTCCGCTTTTTTCCTCTCACTGGTAGCATTTAGAAGAGCCTGGGACAAGAGTCAAGTGTGGTCAATGTGTGGATAGCTGCTGTGGGAAGTTAGGCATGTCAAGTGACTGGACACTGGACTAACCAGAAAGTGAATTCAGCAGGGGTTGAATTCTCATCCTTAGCTTCCAAAACTCAACCTCAGTAGATTGGGGGAGGGGTAGCTAATCAAGTGTTCTGTTCTATGAAATGTTCTGGGGCTCTTAGAGCACCATAAGCACAAGATGTGTCAGCAGTGTCTTTTGGCAGGCAAAAATGAGAATTCACAAAATACTCTAAATCACCAGTGATTAGAAAAAATAGAAAATTTAAAACCAGTGCAGCTGGGTTGCACAATGGAGAGAGCACAGGCCCTGAAGTCAGGAGAACCTAAATTCAAACCCAGCCCCAGACATTTCATAATTACCTAGCTCTGTGGTCTTGGGCAAATCACTTAACCCCATTGCCTTGCAAAAAAATAACCAAAAACAAAAAAGAAAAGAAAAGAAAATTTAAAACAATTATGAAATACCACCATGCACCTATCAGATTGGCTAATATTACAAAAAAAGAAAATGTTAGATGTTGGAGGAGATGTGGGGAAATTAATACACTATGGGTGGAGTTGTGAACTGATCCAACCATTCTGGAGAGCAATTTGGAACTATGTCCAAGAGAACTATAAAATGTCATACCCTTTGATCCAGCAATACCACTGCTAGGTCTATATCCCAAAAACATCCCAAAAGGGGGGGAAGGGCCAATTTGTATAAAAATTTTATTTATAGCAGTTCTTTTAGTGGTGGCTAAGAACTGGAATGCAAATGAATACTATCAATTGGGGAATGGTTAAACAAGTTGTGATGTATGATTGTAATGGAATATTATTATTCTATAAGAAATGAAAAGCAAGATGATTTCAGAAAAACCTGGAAAGACTTACATGAATTGATGCATAGTGAAGTGAACAGAACCAAGACAACACTGTACACAGTAACAGCAATAGTGTTTGAAGAACAATGAAAGATTTAGTTATTTTCAGCAATAACATGATCCAAGACAATCCAAAAAGACTCATGATGAAGTATATTACTCTCCTCCAGAGAAAGAACTGTTATTGTTGAATAAAACATGAAGCATGCTGTTCTTCACTTTCATTTTTGTCTTTCATTCAAGTCTTCTTGTAGAAAATGACTAATATGGAAATATTTTATATGCTTGTACATGTAATCTTGGGAAGGAGGGGAAGGAGGGAAAAATTTTAAAACTCAGAATCTTATTTTAAAAAATGAATGTTTAAAACTTTCTTGGGGCAGCTAGGTGGCGCAGTGGATAGAGCACCAGCCCTGGAGTCAGGAATACCTGAGTTCAAATCCAGCCTCAGACACTTAATAATTACCTAGCTGTGTGGCCTTGGACAAGCCACTTAACCCCATTTGCCTTGCAAAAAAAACTAAAAAATACCAAAAATTTTCTTCATGTAATTGGAAAAAGTAAAATGCTATTTACCTATATATTCATATAAGAGAGAAAGGAGATTTATATTTTCTTCATATTCTTTCACTGAGGAATTCTACCTCACTTTCATAATCCATTCCTTCCTTCTCTAACATTTATTCTTTATTACCCATGAATCAGTGTTCTGAAACTCTGAATAATTTTCAAATTTTGATCCGCCATTTGGAGTTAGCTCTGCCAAGGCCATCTCTTATCATCTTGATAATCACATCTTTGAATATAAATACAAATTAGCAAAAAAATACAATTGAATTTGTGGGACTAAGGTATAAAAAGTCATTATTTATAGATGGCAAATACTTACCTAGGTCATTATCTCGGATCCCCATGTATAATTCCAGAAGAGAATCCACCTTCTTAATGGCCTTCTCATCTGACTTCAAAGGCTTTATTAAAGACAAGAGAAAAGGGAGTTATCTTATTGACAAAGCTATAACAAGATCCACTCCAGGCCTTCCTTGGGACCCTGCTGACTTTCACAAATATCATTTGGTTTTAATGCATTCAGCCTTTTTCCATCTAAAACCTAAAATTCTGAGTAGCTTCCACCAGAACCCTTGGCCAGTGGTGCCAGGGTTCAGCTCTCAAATGACTTGGGGATGACTCTTTAAAGGCTGGATTTTTTCTGTGAAAAGACAGGGATGATGTTCTACCCTAACTTCATAAATATAAGATAATAATAAACTTTACTCAATTGCCCTAGATCAGGGGCAGGAATGTCCAGTCCACAAAAGCATTTGGTCTGGTGCTGCCATGACAACCATTGGCAGGACTCAAAATTCAATAAATCTAGGAGCTTTTTAGGAGTGAATTAATTAAATGTTTGACCAATTATAGCGGATAAATGATGTTATAAATATCCAAATGATCCTTGGCAGAAAAAAAGGCTCCCCACCCCACCCCCAGGTTATCATGTTGGGCATGATGAGATCTTCAACATAACAAAGATTCCGCCAATATAGACAGAGATGCTGAACAAGACCACAACAGACCTGAACCAGACAAAAGTGAAATGAGTGGCCTTGATGGGTTGCAGGGACTCCATCCCTGGAGGACTTCCACAAAGGCTATAAAACCACTTCTGGGGTCTGTTCAGATACAGGTTGAACTCCAAGGACTCTGAGAACCCTGACTTTTAAAATTCTATGATTTTGTGAAAATTTCCAAATAGTTAGAACTGTCTAAACATGGCATAAAAGGTCTTGAGAGTTGATGAGTTCCCTTGTTGGAAGTTGTTCAAATGGAGAAGAGATAACCTTTATTGGGGATGTTCCTGAGAGTTCTTCAAGGAAGAACCTCTACTAACGCTAAGATTCTGTGATGTCATTTCTTATTGCAGGACTACCTAGACTTTCTAGTCTAGTGCACTATTATCCTGCAGACATCCTGTTTGTCCACCATTGTGTAGACTTTGTCTCCCCATTACACTCTGAGCTCCTCAAGAGCAGAGCTTGTCTGTATAACCCTTAGTCCAGTGCCTGGCAAACAACTGGAGTTTAATAAATACTTCTTGACTGAGTGACTGGCAAGTGCAAACTCCCAAAGAGGTTGTTTCTAGCAAGCAGTCCATGCTTTCTTTGGACCCACCCATTGCCACTCCCTGCTTCCACTGGTCCCTGGCCCCACCATGACTAAATTGACTTCCTTCTCTTCCCTCCTGCAGGCAGCTGGTGAACTTCAAATCTGAGGATTAGACAAGTCCTTGGTACCTCAATCTGAAGCCTCCCTCCTCAAGACCTGGCCCCTTCTCCCATTGATGAGGTCCTCCTTGGACCTCCATTTAGTTGAGGGCCCCAAGTCTGTCTTCCTTCCCCTCCTGGACCTTTTCTTAACTTCCAGACTTTCAAAGCATGCCTCTGTTGCTGCCTCATCTTGGTACTTCCCTCCTCACTTGGAAATGTCCAACAACTCCTGCAGCCTCCTCCATCTTCTCTCCCTTTCCTCTCCCTCTCACATTTGGAATGTGAGTTCCTTGGAACCAGAAATTGTCTTCTCTGTGTTTTTATTTGTATCCTCAGAACTTAGCACAGTGTTTGGGACATAGGAAGAGCTTGATAAATACTTATTCCCTTCCTTCTCTCCTTTTTTTCTACCTTCATCTTTTCCTTTCTTCCTCCTCTCCTTTCCTTCCTTCCTTCCTTCTTTATCTACCTCCTTCTTTCCTTCCTTCCTTGAATCTTCTTTCCTCCCTTCCTTCTTTCCCTCCCTCCTTCCTTCTTCTTTCCTTCTTTCCTATCTTCCCTCCTTTTTTCTTTCCCTCCCTCCTTTCCTCCTCCCTTCCCTCCTTTTCTTCCTTTATTCTTCTTTCCTTCCCTCCCTCCTTTCCCCTCCCTCCTTCCTTTTTTCCTACCTCCCTTTTTTCTTTTGGTCTTGATTTTTGCAAGGCAGTAGGTTAAGTGACTTGACAAAGATCATACAGCTAAGTAAGTATTTCATGTCTAAGGCTGGATTTGAAGTCATGTCCTCCTGACTCCAGGGCTGCTGCTTCATCCATTGTGCCACCTAACTACCCCCCCTTCTTTCTCTCCTTTTTCCTTCCTTCCTTCCTTCCTTCCTTCCTTCCTTCCTTCCTTCCTTTCCTTTCTCTGCCCTTCTTTCCTCCCTTCTCTTCTTTCCTTCCTTTCCTTTCTTCCTACCTCTCTAAGAATCTCAGTTTCCTGACCAGTAACATAAACAGTGCACTACCTACAGAGTCTTTAGGAAGAAAATACCCTGTAACCAGTAAAGAGTGTTCTAAAACTGGCCTTTCGTTCTAGTCTGTTTCCTCTTCTTTCTCTAAGGAATCTTGACTTGGAGATGGAAGGCTTACTCTTGTTGTCTCCCACCTCAGCACCTTTGGCATGCCTCGTGCTGGTCCCCTGCCCTCTCCCATCTCATTTCAAGCCCAGTTCAGGTCACTCACACACACACACACACACACACACACACACACACACACACACACACACAAACCCCTTTTCTGGTCTCGACAATTCTTATTCACATTATTCTATATTCATAGCAAACATTTGTGATATGCCTACCATGTTTCAGGCACTGCGCCTGTGGCCAGGGATCCAAATTCAAAACTGTATTAGTTACTGCCTTCAAAGAGCTTACAGTCTACTGAGGGGAGGGGGAAACAGCCTAGATCTATACCTAGATGTATAAATATATTTGTGAGAGAGAGAGATGACAGAGGATAAAATTGATTAAAAATAGAGATGAAAGAGATGAAAGATAAATCAATAATAAAGGAATGGGTGAAAGAATTAATATGAATAAATACTTGTATAAATAAAAAAAGAAGCAAAGTACAACCAGATAGTAATACCATTTCAAGTCCCTCTTGAAATTTTGCATTTTTGTTCAATCATTTTTACTCCTTCTGATCCCATTTTGAGGTTTTCTTGGCAAAGATCCTGGAGTGATTTGCCTTTTCCTTTACAGATGAGGAAACTGAGATCAACAGGGTGTAGTTACTTACCCAGAGTCACATGGAAAATCAGTGTCTGAAGACAAATTTGAACTCAGGAAGATGAGTCTTCCTGACTCCAGACTTAGCACTCAATCCCACTGCCATACCTAGCTATCCATTTTGCACTTATCAGCCTGTATATATGCTGCGTCCTCCAGAATAGTGGACCTAAAGCCAGGAAGACCTGGATTCAAATGCTACCTAGACACTTTCCAGTTGTGGGACCTCTCCAAGTTAAGCATCTCTACAGCTCCAAATCAAAGATAGCCTGATCCAGAGGGGCAATGTCTCAGACATCCCTAGTACCTAAGACAGTGACTTGCAAATAGGAAGCCAAACAATGAATTTTTTAATAAGAATTTTAAAATTTTGAAACAGCCCAGCCAATGTGACTGCTCCCTTGCCTCTCCTGATTCACTCACTTGTACATGTGGCCTCTACTTTCTGATCCTCAGACCTCCTCTGGGTGCCTGAGGACTGCCTCGTCACTGCCCAAAAATCTTAGGCTCTGGGTGATCCAGGTTTCACTGTGGATTCCATTCTCCCTTGACCCCACCTGAAGGTCAAACTGAAAGGTATTGCTCTGGTTCCTCCTCAGCCTTCAGCAGGCCCAGCCTCTACCCGGACTACAAAGGCCAATTAATGCTGGAGGCTGCAGGACCTGTAGCCTGATTGCTTTTCTTGATTGTCACCACCCTCTGCAGATTTTCAGTCCTGACCTTTGACCCAACCTACCAGCTCTTCCACAGTGGCAGGACCTTTTGATCTCAGTCGGAGGGTGCCCTTGCCAGAGGTGATTTTTCCATCTGTCATCTTTCCAACCCCTGACCTTGGCTGGATGTCTAGAAACAAACAAAATGAACAATCAAAGGGAAGCAAGGCTCATGAGATTCCACAGCTTGTGGCCTGCCAGCCTCAATTACAGAAAGCCCTGAAGGATAGAGGTTGCTGGGTGTTGACCTATGACTTGGGTGGTGTCCTGGACTTGGAGTCAAGAGACCTTGATTCAGGGGGAATAGAGCACCAATCCAGGAGTCAGGAGGACCTGAGTTCAAATCTGGACTCAGACAATAATTACCTAGCTATGTGACCTGGGCAAATCACTTAACGGCATTGTTCTAGAGAGGGAGTTTTGAAGCACTAAAGAGAGAGAATCTGTTACAAAAGAGAAGTCCTACTATGTGCCAGATGCTACACAAATACCTGAGTTTTGATTCATTCATTGGCCAAAGAGTCCCTGAGGAAATGCTTTAGGGAAGACATGTTTCTTCAAGTTCTAAACCCTCTGGCATCAAGCAACGCTAAAGGACAATATGTCAACATTTCCAAAGGAATCACTGACCAGTACAGTCTGGGTCCCTTATATGAAAAGTCTGAGGAGCATTTGGAAGGGACAGATTGGGGGAAGGAGCCTAAGGAAAGAGACAACAGAAGCAAGTCCAAAAGATGTCCAAACTATAGGGAGAGAAGGAACAGTCTCAGAGCCTGGCATAGGGAACAGGGAGAATGAGGTCATAAAAGAAGAGGAAATTCAGCTTGATCCATCAATACCAAAGCAAAGAGAGAGTCAGGAATAGGAAGGAAGCAAGGAAAGAGAGTGATGGTCCCAGCTTCTCAAGCAGAGTCAGGTTCTGGAAAAGTGGAGGCTAAGGCCATCATTGCCACCACTCATTGAAGTCCAGGAAACCCAGTCCTGAATATGACAACCCATTCTTCTGTTCTCCAAAAGCAGCAACTACACATGAGTGCCCAGTCATTTGCTTTGTGCTAGCCACTTGGCTACATATTGAGAATTCCAAAACAAGTATGAAACAATGCTAGCCCTCAAGGAGATTACATAAAGGTATTCTTGATATAATAATAGTAATGGGGGGGGTGCTGGTAGACTCTCCAGGTTTCACAGGCATATAACAATGAAGTCAGCACAACAGCTCTGTAGATTTTCAGTTGGGTAGGCACAGTCTAGTACCTCTTCTCTCCCACACTTTCTTTTGGAGCCTCCAAAATACTGAGGTAGCTCTGGCAATGTGAGTGTCAACCTCATTATCAATTCATACCTTCCTAGAAAGTATACTGCCCAAGGCAAATCAACTTATCCAATGTATTCAAAATTTCTCCATTTGCTGCAACTAATGGTTCTGGTTGGTAGAGAACCTGTGTTTTCTTGGTGTTAATTGTTAAGCCAAAATTAGCACAGAGTATCAACTCAAATTTTGTTGCATCTCAACTTCAGAGGCTGCATTGGGTACACAATCATCTGCAAACAAAAAAAAAAATGTACCAACTCTCCCTCTACTTTAGCCTTGGCTTGTAGCATTTTCAAATTAAATGATTTATCATCAGTCTGAAAACCCACCTTGATACCATGTTTGTTCTTATTGTCTGACAACATTGCTGAAAACATTGTGCAAAAACTATGGGAGCAAGCACACAGCCTTGTTTCACTCCATTGGTGACTGGAAAAGCAACCTATCATCCAGCACCCGGGCATGCATGCTGTCATGGAACTGACACACAATCCTGATGACCTACTCTGGGCAACCACATTTTGACATAATTTTCCATAAATCCTCATGACTGACAAGATCAAGGGTCTTCATCAGTTCTACACTTGTATACAGGCCTCTGTTCTGTTCCTGCCAGTTCTCCTAGAGCTGTTGGGCAGCAAACACCAAATTGACCATTCCTCATGATGCAATGGATGACTCTGTCATCTTCAATCTCTGACCAGGATCTAAGACCACAGCACTTAGCTTCAGCTGCCTTCATGGCTACTGGTGCAAATTGCTCTCATGGATCCACTCTACTGGGGAAAGTCTTCATTTGCTTGGGGGAGATAACCTCCCCACTCACTGATTGGTTTGATATACTTCAATTACCCTCAACCTGGTTTAGCCCATCTGCCAAGATGGTTTCCCAGGGTATGACCAATTCATAAGCTACAGCTACTTGGAGTCACCAATAAGAGTTAAGTGAGACAGAGACCCCAAAGGGGGGAAAGCAGCCCTGAAATGGGCTTGGCAGTCCTCATACCAGAGATACTTGTACTCTCTGAATACATGTATATCCCCTGGCAAATATGGAATGTAATCTGCTTAGAAGAGGAAACAGATCAGAGTATCTGGGATATAGAGCGCAAAAATAGAAGGGAAAAGGGGGAAGGGGAGGCAATAAGCCAGGACAGATTGGCACCAGACAAAGGATTTTGTATTTTAATACTAGAAGTCATAGGGAGTCATTTAAGCTTATTGGAGAAAAGAGTGTCCTGGTCACACTTTGGAAAGAGTGGGGAGAGGTTGACAGCAAGGACTCCATTAAGAAGGCTACTGCAGGGGCAGCTAGATGGCGTAGTGGATAAAGCACCGGCCCTGGAGTCAGGAGTACCTGGGTTCAAATGCGGTCTCAGACACTTAATAATTACCTAGCTGTGTGGCCTTGGGCAAGCCACTTAACCCTGTTTGCCTTACAAAAAAAAAAAAAAGAAGAAGAAGAAGAAGGCTACTGCAGTGATTCAGTCAATAAAAGATGAATGCCCAAATTCCTATGGTAGCCACATGAAAGGAGAGAAGAGGATGGATGTGGGAGTCATCAGAAGGCTAGAATCAACAGAACTTCACAACTCTTTGGATGTGGGGCATGGAAGTAAAAGGAAGAGTTAAGGCTGACTTCCAGGTTGTAAATCTAGGTGACCACAAAAGAGACTGAAAAGGAATGGTCCAACAGAGTGGTTGATGGTCCTCTGCCCAGAAATAGGGAGGTTTGTAGGAGGAATGACATGTTGATCTTATAAGCAAGAGTTTGCTCTTGGCTAGAGAAGAAAGTCAGAGCTGGCCAACCATGGGGGAAGGGGACGGAAATGGGTATAGACAGGATCTTTTTTCAGTTGTGGCTTAGACCAAGTGGTCACCCTGATCCTTCATGCTCTGGCCACCTTGATCCATCAATACAAAAGCAAAGAGAGAGTCAGGAATAGGAAGCAGGGAAAGAGAGTAATTGTCCCAGGTTGCTTCCTCAAGTTTCTTCTCCCCAAATTTTAATCCCTGACAATCTTCACAATTCCCGAACCTCCAAATCCCCTTCAAAATATCTCTTTTCCTTGAAACTGGGTCCTTTTCTTCCCACAAACCCCTTCCCACTGAACCAAATTAATATCACTGGGTCTCAGTTTCAGTTTTCTTGTCTATAAGATGAGTAAATTGAACTGGAGTCTCTTTGGTTCACTCCAATATTATATTCAAGGATTTCAGAAACTCTTTTTAGCTTATCTGCCATTTTAGATTATTCAGACTTGGCTATACTTTATTATTCAAACAAAAAAAATAAACCATTTATTATCAAGCACCTACCATGTGTAGAACACTGTCCTGGGCACTGGAAGAAACCCAATATTTAAGCAAAATTGGTTCCCTTCTTCCTTCACAGAGACTAGTGGAAAGTAGAATCCACATTCAGATAATCTAATACATCATGTCTTAGAGTGTGGCAAAGTACATGTAGACAATAAAATAATGCTAACGCACTACTGAGTAGTCATGAGATAGACACCATTCTTTTTAAACTAGTCAATATTCCTAAGATTATAGTGATAATTCCCAACAGGAGTCTCATGATATCACAAGTGATGTCTAATAATTTCAAAAGGAGTTTGTAAAATTCCCAAGAATAAGTGAATAAATAAAATGAAAAGAAAAATTGTTATTTATTTTTATTCATTCACTGATCTCAAGAGATACCTATGAAATTCTTAATATCTCAAAACAAAATCTCTTACTTTCATTTACACTAACTTAAAACAAGAACTTAGATTAAGGCCATGCCTTTTAGAAGTAGGTTGAGAGTAATATAAAGTCATAAAATAAATTACCAAATCTAAAGTCCTCAATCTAAAAATCTATAAATCTCCCCATATAATACAAAATAAATAAATCTTCCTGAATTTTTCCTCTCTCTCTTGTCTTTGGGAATCATTTCTTATCTTTAGGTAACACCTAATAATTAGAGGAAAAGAACCTGTCTCATTCTACTAAAGCAAAAAAAAAAAAAAAAAAAAATGAGCATTAAACAATGCTCACAGAAGTTTGGTACAAGACTAGACCAAAGATGACCACTTGGTGTCACCAAAGGGAAAGCAAAAATCTCCTGGATCCTGGAAACTTGGAATTGTATTTAATCTAACCCCCTCATTTTACAGGGGAGAAAATAACCCAGAAGCAGCATCATTGTCATCAAAAAAAATTATTATTGATCAGATAGGAAAAGTTTCCTGCCTTCTATTCAAGCTAAAGCAGCCATGATGCCTCATGATGAATGTCCAACTTAGAAGAAGTGGCTCGGTCCTTCCTGTTGGCGAATACCCCCGGCTCCTTCTTCCTGAGCTTTGAGAAGCACCATGGGTTGCCCAGATTTAGTAAAAAGAAGATTCTTTACCACCTAGAGCTACTGGGCTCAAGTTGGAAACCAAAGCCATGGTGGTTGAAGAATAGTCTTCTGGAAATTGGGTCTCCAGTCTTTTGGGATCATGCAGTCAATCAATGAGCATCAATTAAGCACCTACTATGTGCCAGACCCCCCCCCCAAGCTAAGCTCTGGGGATGTAAAGGAAGTTCAAAGTCAGCCCCTGCCCTGGAGGACTCCCTGTCTAATGGGGAGACATCCTGCAAACAACATACACACAAGCTATGTTGAGAATACATTGGAGGTAAAATGAGTGTAAAAATGTGGTCATAGACCCCTCCCCCCCACAGATGTATCTTTAACCACTTATAAAGTATGCACATCTACTAGAGTGCCAATTACTGTACTCATTATAAAACAAAGAAACAAAAATCAAAACTCAAAAAAGTTGAGATAAAGATGGACAGAGGATTCTAGGATCAATAAGACAGGACTGGATTCTATTGAACTGAAGAGTTCACAGTCAGACCTGCCGAGAGTCCCAATGCTCCTCACTCCTCATGGCCTTTGCCAGACACTCCCTGTACCACAATCACTATGCATTCGCCTCTTCTTCTTGGAACTTCACTCAATTAACAATTTCTGCCCCATACAGATCATGGTGGAGGCTGTCTGCCAGCCCCAAGTCCTTTTTCCCAACTTTCTCAAGTTCTGCCCTTCCAAGTTCCCCAACCTCCCCATTTCTCAGCTTCCTTCCATCCTCACTCCACCTCAGTCATATATGAATGACAGTCCCACCCTGGATTTCATCACTCCCCACAACTGTTCCCCTTCTTTGGTGACCCTCTAACTGACTCTGGTGATGCTCTAACCAATCCAAACTGCCCGCCATCCCATGACCTAAACTACCTGCCATCCTCTTCATCCCTCTAAACCTATCCTCTTCCCTCCAGGACCTTCCTTGCCCATCTTCCTATCTCACATTCCATTTTTTCCCATCTCCACTCTGCAAACTTCACACCATCCTTCCCTCTCTGGATCCCTCACCTTCTTCTTCCCTAGTCCCATCACAATCACTGAGGCAGTGAGGTTAGATAAAGCACTAGACCTGGAGTCAAGAAGCCATTTCACATTTGACCTCAGATGGCAAGTACAGTGTGATCCTGGACAAATCACTGCACCTCTCCTAGAACTTTGCCTCCACTTCCTATTCCCTCCCTTTCTTCTTCACTCACTATAAGTCTGGCTTCTGACCTCATCACTCAACCAGACTAAGCCAATGGGTTCCCCCTCACCCCCCAGGGTTTGGCAATGACTTTTATTTTTTTAAAAACCACAAAGGGTTAATAAAACAGTATAAAGAGGTCTAGTCATAGCCCTTTAAAGGAGTGAACAAATTCCATAGCCTTGGGAAAATGCTCAGTTTTACAAGGCTGATTTCTTGAGGCTGAGGTCCTTGGGAAAGGCAAAAGAAGGAAAGGAAATGACCTCTACCCTTAAAACCCTCTCTCAAACAACATTCCAGTCACTGCCTGATAAGGGCCAGGCAGGCTGCCCAGACCTCCTGGCCCATATCAGAAGGGGCCAGACAGAAGGGAGCACAGGTCAGACCAACAAAGTATTTGGTAAAACTGAGGCTACCAAAGGCATCCCAAGAGCAGACATGCCAGGAGCCACGATCCTACGGCAGGAAAGCAGGGAAAGGCCAGATGCCCTGACCCTTAAGAGTCAATGAGGCCATCAGCATCTTCCTGCAATCGGTGATACCTAAAATCATCCCCAGTACCCACCACATGGCCTTCCAGAACCCTGGGTTCAAATCTTGTCTCTGATTAGACTTGCTGTGTGATCTTAGATGAACCATTTAATCTCCCTGGGCCTCAGTGGCCATCTCTGACCAGAGCGGGGTCCCTTGTCCCTCTATCTCATAATCCTATCCTCCCAAGTGGGGGGTTGCTTCCTAAATTGTAAAAATGGGTATGGGTCATACTAGATGACCTCTAAACTCTGACTCCATGTGGAATGGGGGCATGTGACCCAAAAAAACTGGCTTTAGAGGCATAAAATTAGGTCAGAAAACTTGATTTAGACAAGTCAAAGGATTTGGAGGAAGCCATTCAAATACTGTCAAGTGGCAAGAGACCCAGGGAAAGAAAACATCTCTGGGCAAACAGAGAGGGATGAAGACTGGGCAGGAGGGATGTCACCCCAAAAGGAAGCTCTTCCTAGAGTCCCTGGGCCCTAGGGGGCTGTAAGCCATTCCATTCTTTCCTCCCTCCCTCCCCTCCCTTCTTCCCTTCTTCCTTCCTTCCTTCCTTCCTTCTGAGACAGAAGTCCAGTCCCCAGGGCTCACTCACCAAAAGCCTTCTTGGGCTCCACCAACTTCAGGGAGAAGATTTGTTCCTTCTTGAGGTCTTTGAGCATCTTGGCCACATCATAGTGCCGCCACCCGACGATGTTTTGCCCATTTATCTCTTCGATGTGATCTCCCACACAGACATCCTTCACAGAGTCCATCAGACTGCCATATTTAATTCTCTGGGGGGTACAATAAACAGGTAACAAACATTTTCAAGTGATTAATCTGTCAAAAGTAGTTTGCCAAGGTCCCTTCCCATGGTTCCATTGCATCTGGACCCCCGTATCATTAGTCTCTCTCACCAGAATTGGGGCATATCCAAGTATGGAAGTTTGTCTGGTGGATGAGGGAATGGCCTTAACTAGAGAATTCTCCCCATGAAACTGACCCAGGACAGCAGGCTCAGCCTGCGCCAGTCCTGGGCGGTCTACAACATAGGCCTCAATCACATGTCTGAAATCACTTCCTTCTCACATCAGTCCCATTTCATCAGGGTGGGTGCCAGCTTTCACTGGGGGAAGGGGGAAAAGGAGTGCTGGTGAATGTTTAATTGCTGGCTCCCCAAAAAAGTAACAACAAAAATGTGTATGTTGTACTTTTAGGTTATTCTGTATTACTACCATTTTCTCCAGCAATTTCTTAAGTCTAGAAAATCAACAAAACCATAAATCAAGCCCCGATGTGTGGTGTTGGCTGATTCCCAAAGTGTAAATGCACACAAAGAAAGCATACCATTCAGCTCTAGGGAACTGGTCCAACTGGTGCCAACCTATCCCTGGGTGCTGGTCACAATAAAAGCAATGAACATATATGATTTTTGAAAGTTTGTCAAGAGTCTTACAGGTATTATCTCATTTGATCCTCACACAGCTGGGGGGGGTAGGAGTTATTATCCCCATTTTACAGACTGGAAAAATCAAGGCAGACAGAGATTAAGGGACTTTCTAGGAAGTGTTTAAGGCCAGATTTGGGTTAGGTCTTCCTGATCCCAAGCCCAATGCCACTCTACTGAGCTCAATACAGAGACTTGCAGCATGGCTACAGGTAAAGTAATTTCTCCCCAGGCAGCTTCCTTCTTTCCAGTGATAAGACACAAAGATTGTAAACCAATTCAGTCAGCCCAGGCTCCTGTGTTAGAGTCCTTAGAGTCTTGGAGGGTGCCCCCTCCCCCACCGCCTTATTGCTATGATGAATTGCTAAGGTAGGACTCAGGGGAAGGTATTTCAATGTAAGGTTTACAGGATTAAAGTAAGGTGAAAAGGGGAGGCTAGGTGGTACAGTGGATTGAGCACTGGCCCTAGAGTCAGGAGGATCTGAGTTCAAATCCGGCCTCAGACACTTAATGATTACCTAGCTGTGTGGCCTTGGGCAAGTCACTTAACCCCATTGCCTTGCAAAAACCTAAAAAAAATGTGGTGAAAAGCCCAAGTGCATCCCTACTTGCCCAGCCTCATATCTCATAATTCCACAGAGTAATGGAAAGCACCCAAATACCGTGGCTTTAATCCCCTCTAAGGAGAGAACAAGGAGAAACAAGGAAGATGCACATGAACTGAGGCTAAGTGAACCCAGAAGTATAATCTGGGTCCTCACTAACTACAATAACTCTCAAAGAATGTGCACACCTTCCACCGCCTAACAGAGGTGGGACACTACAGGGTTAGAATGTAGCATTCATTGTCAATGTTATTTTGCTTAACTCTTTGTTGAATTACAAGGAAAGATTCCTTGTAGAGGGAAGGAAAGACTTCTATAATGTAATAATAAAATATTTCAATAAGACTTATGAAAAACAATAGTCAAGTATATATACATTTGTTTCCAGGTAATGTGATCAGTTCCCTTCCCTCCCATTCCACCAGCAGCATCCACCCACCCATCAATGCTTTATACAGTGAACCTCAGGTCCCCAGTACCTGGAACACATTACTCACTAAATAAATTCTTGTTGGACCAAATTAGGTTGGAAAAGTTGGTTTCACACTTAGACCACTTAGCAGTAGTCTCTGGAACAGTATTTTGCTATTAAAAAAAAAATTCTTCATTTTGAGATATCCAGGTGGCTTTTTTTTTCCATTCTTTCCTTTGTTCGTTAAATACCAAAGTCAGTTCGGGCTTCCCATTCATCTTCTCCATAATAAAATCCAGGTTTGTCGCATGCTAACATAACTGAGAGTTTATTAACTTCCTTCATGAAAGTAACCTGATCCTGTCTGCTTAGATGGAGTTCATTTAACACCTTCCAGGGGATCAGGATTAAACAGAGGAAACCTGAGCTCTCCTTCCCTCTGGACAAGACTAGCCAGGATGGGCATTTCACTGGAAAGCCTCTGCCGCAGCTCTGGAAACTGAGAAACTGGGGTGATCCCTTCCAACTGGTAAGGAAATCCGACCAACAGAAAGACCCCAGGGACAAGAGGAAAAATAAATGGTTCAGAAAATAATAGAGTCTAAAGACAGTCCCCATCTGTATTCAACCTAATCCTGTTTAGCATAAAAAAAGAGTTGGGGGAAAAAGCAACCCTAGCTTTTATCTTCCCTTAGCATTCTTTGGATTCCATGGAGCACAACAGGTGACCTAAATAATGATTACATTTCAGAAGTGAAAGGAGCCACCTAAGTAATCACTGGAGAAAGGAAAAAATTGGGAGAATTAAATTAATTAAAGGAATTAAAGGAAAAGATAAAAAAGGAAAGGGAAAGTCTAGAAGAAGAATTCAAATAGATAAGGAAGAAAATCAGTAGTTGAGAATAGAAAGTGGAAAATCTGAATAAAGCCTGAAGAAAATCTCCACTGTGGGTAGTTAACTTGGGTTAACTTCCTTCCTGAAAGAAAAAGGAACATGCCCCATCACAACAGAGCTCCTCCTAATGCCTCACAATAACAATAGGGGGAAAGGGTAATAGTAATAGTAAGTCAAGTCAGTAAACCTTTATAAAATGCTAAGAACTGAGGATACAAAGAAAAGGGGGGGGGGGAGTCCCTGCCCTCAAGCAGCAGCCAGTTTAATTGGGGTGATAATGGCAGAGGGCATGGAGGAGTCAGAGAAGGAGAAAGAACCAGGAGTCCCGGCCAGTGGTACTGGAAGGCAAAGTATACAGAGGAGAACAAAAAGGTCCATAGAAAGACTGAAAAGGTGGGTAGGGGCTGGACCACGGAAGGCTCTAATCAGCTCTCCAAAGGTACAGATGCCTGTTCTCCTAAGGGGTCCATTTCCTTCTAAAAATGTTCAGCAAGTATAGATGAAAATGGAGAGTCTTTCCCCTCAAGGAGATGACCCTCTAAGGCAAATTGAGGAAGATGGAGCCAAAATTTCAGAAAACTAATGTCCAGCTAGATCATGGGTAAAAGACTAGGAGACACTAGGAAGGTGCCCAAATTAGGGAGCCAAGTCATTCTGATGCAGAGGAAAGATAAAGAGAAGTGTGAATGTAGAACTTGGTTGGAGATGTTTTGGGGGTTGATGCTGGGGAAGATGAAGAGAATTTGAATGTAACAGAAAGAATTTGGATGGAGATGGAAATTGACTTGAAGTAGAGAATTATGATTGTAACAGAAATAATCTTGGGTGGAGACTCTCCCCATTCTTAAAGTATTATTGTTAAACGTAAAATTTGTCTCCTGATCTCCTTGGGCTTTACCCTCTACCTAATTCTGGGTCAAGTATAGGGGAAAGGAGTTCATCTTTTGCCCTCAGGATGAGAAGCAAGGCATAACAACCTGAGCTGGAGTCCAGCTCAGGGCCTGCAGTCTTCTCTGACAATGGCCCAGTCAAAGCTGCTTGGCTGTTCTTTTATTTCTATCTCTCTCCCTCCCGCTAGCCCTTCCTATTTCTTGTAACCTTTTTAATAAATTTTTGTTTCATTTCCACCCATACTTTCCCAATCTCAATAATGATTCTTCATACACAGAACTGAACCTACAAAGCTCAAAGCTGTATCCCAGAAGAGACAGGTTTAAAAAAAAAAATCAACAACCACCTATGGTCCTTCTCCTCAGAGAGTTTACAGTCTAGTCAAAATATAGAAAGGCAGACCTGGCTGTGAAAACAATCGCCATGAATCCAAAAATCCAAGCATCAAAGGTCAACAAAATTCTGAGCTAAGATCCTGGGTCAGACTGAGGTTTCTTATCGAGGTCCTTCAGTGGACAAGCCTCCATTAAGGCTTCTAGGTCCCTCCTTCAGCCCCTCCTCAGCCCCCTACCTCTAGTGAAGCTCCAGGGGTTCCCTCTTGTCTAAACATGTCTTCTTGACTTAGAAAGCTTGTCATCATCACCTTTCTAGTGTGACTTCCCATCATATTCCTTCATGCCCTGTACAGGGCAACCTCCAACCCCCTACCTCAAGGCTGAGAGTTTATTTGCTTTGGGACATCTCTACCCGGAGTGTGTGACCCCCTCCGCTCTGCCTCTCAGAATCCCAAGCTTCCTTCAAGCCTCAGCTCCAGGGTCCCTCCCTACAGGAGGGTCTGTCCTGGTCCTCTAAGTTATTCTCTACCTTTCCCCACTCCCTAAAATCCTTTGTATTTCCTCTTCCTATGGGCACTGCTTTCCCCACTTGGACCTGGGGCAGATTACATTGCTCTTTTCCCCTTTTATGTATCAATGTCTGAGACCAAAGAAAGTTATCAAGTGAGAGTGAAGGGAATCTCAGAGCTACCTCATCCATGGAGGGGTAAAGTATCTTGGCAATGATCCACAATCAGGGAAAGCCCAAATGGGATTTGAACCCAAGTTCTCTCTCTAGAGAGGGGCTCTTCCCATGCAAAAGACCCTGAGCCCATCTGTGGAGGCAAAGAGGAATGTGAGAGAGAGAGAGAGAGAGAGAGAGAGAGAGAGAGAGAGAGAGAGAGAGAGAATTACTATTACTAAAGATGATGTGCCTGGGTTCAAGGGAGGAAGGAAGGAAGAAGAGGAGGAGGAGAAAGGGAAGAGGGGAGAGAAAGAAGAGGGGAGAAAGGGGAAGGGGAAAGAGGGGGGGAAAGGAGAAGGAAGAGAAGAGAGGAGGAGAGGGAAGATGCTGCAAAGGGAAGGGTAGCATAAGGAGTTGATTACTATTACTATTACTAAAAATATGCCTGGGTACTAGGAGTGAGGGGAGGGGGAGGGGGAGAAGAGAGCAAAGAGAAGGGGGGGAAGGGAAGAGGCTGTAGAGCAGGGCAGTGGGATAAAGAAAATTGATCAATATAATAAAGATGATATGGGGGGGGAGAAGAGGAAGGGGAACAGGGGAAGAAAAGGAAGAGCAGGAGAAAGTACAAGGGGAAGTAAGAGGGAAAGAAGGAAGAGGAGGAAGAAGAAGACAGGCTTTCTATGGCCTCTGGACCAGATCACGGTCCAAAGGAATTATTTAAATGGATCTGTCCCCCGATTGAGAGAATCAGAGCCAGTGTCATTCTAATCCTATTACAACAGAGTACCATTTCATCTTTAAAATGTCTATAGATAGAAGCGGGGCACTGAAAAGAATGAGGTTAATGGCTATTTATAAAACAGTTCCCCACTTAATGAAGAAGAAAACACACACACACATACACACACACACACACACACACACACACACACACACACACACACACACACACACACACACACACACACACACACACACACACACAAACACACCCCTTCACTTTCCAAAAAGAACTGATGTTGTCAGATCTTATTCTCATTTTTAATTTAAAAGTGACTGCTGCTCATTCTGGAGAGCAGTTGTTCTTCACCATTCCTGTGTCCTGCTCTCCTTTGACAGCCTGGTGACACCCAAAACCCCAGCTCAGAATTATTTTGTAAATGCATACCAAAAATACATGAGATTACAAAGAAAACCCTTTCTACTGAAATACAGATCAATATGCAGATATAAATATATCTTAGATTTCACAGACCCTCAGGTGAAGCACTCCTATTGAATAATATTTGGGACTAGCATTCGGGAAGTGCGCAGTAATCACAGCAAAAATAATCACAGCCTTGAACCCCCAAAGGCCATTGTTGGGGAATACTTTGAACAAGTTATGTCAAAAAAAATTTTTTTAAAGTAAAATCAGAAACAAACTCCCTCCTCCAAGAAAAATAAATTCTTCTCTGTTTAAAGAATCAAAGATTTAGAGATTAAAGGGACCTCAGAAACTATTTAGTTCAACTAACTCTTTTAATGGTTGGGGAAACTGAGGCTCTGGAAGCTTGTCTTTTCCACATTCACATAGGTTAGTGAGAATCAGGACAGCTAGGTAGTGCAGTGGATACAGCAACAGACCTGGAGTCAGGAGGACCTGAGTTCAATTCTAGCCTCAGACACTTAATAATTACCTAGCTCTGTGACCTTGGGCAAGTCACTTAGCCCCATTGACTTAAATAAAAATAAAAATAAAAATCAGGTTAGTAAGAATCAGAGAATCCCCTGTCTCTAGGCTCAGTGTTACTCTCACTGTACCAAAGATTTTCATATCATCATTATATGAAAGACATAATTTTAAAAAACCATTAAACCCTCCAAACTCTGCATGCTAACCATAGTGTTCCCAGAGAGGAGCACCTACCTTATATTGCTATTAAAACTGAGAAGTATAAAGAACATCCCTGCAACTTGCAAACATCTGAATGAAATAACAAAGGGAAAAGCACAGAACCAGAGATTAAAACCCATCTCATAATAAAATGATGGGAAAAGAGAAGGAAAATGAATGAGACTTCCTGCAAAGGCTCAGGATGTTTTAATTAGGATTCACTTAATGTCTTTTTTTAAAGAAATTAAAAAAAATAAAATAAAAGCTATTTCTTCTCCATCTGCACTCAACACAGTGCCCATAGTAAGCCTTCTAGAAGCTTTACTTCTTCCCTTCCCCTAGTTCCCCACACTGGGCTGAGTAGTTTTTTCTCTCCCCTAACTGGAGCTGCATCAGAGCCAGAGGCACGGCGCCCTTTGATGAGGATTGGAGCCAGGCGGTCCTGCCACCATCCCTGGGCCTGTTTCCCAAGGTCTCTTCCCAGACTGAACAAGATATACCCTTGTTCATAATTTATTCCTGTAGACAATGGATCCATGATTCATCTTTGAGGTAAACTCTTAGTGCGGAAATGCCCTTCACCAATAACTGTTGGATATTTGATCCCTAACTCTTGGGGTATGTCCCCTGAGACACAGAAGATGAGTTTTCCCAGATTGCCATAGCTGGAAAGTGTCAGAATCAAGATTGAACTTCTAAGATCTCGTGCCCCTCTGTTCCTCCATATTATTTTAAATGAAGATTGTAAAACTCCTTCATCCTAGATGCTCATTTCCTTTCAAGTTCTGTTGAACTTTTGGCTCAAGTCTCTTGAACTCCCACAACAGGCTGTCCTATCTACAAAGGGATGGTGACTAGTGTTGGGAAGTGGGTACCCTTGGGCAAACCCCAAGAAATAAAGCCCGAGGCCAGGCCCTGGCTGCCAAGAGCTCAGCAGTCCATAGTCTGTCCAGTTTCAGGGCCCCTCCCCTGCCCCCCATCTGAGAGGCCCCTGGGCTGGCGACACTCAGATAGGCTGTCTCTGCCATATGGCCTGAATTCCCAGAGATAATCCTGCATGACTTTCCCATCACGAGGATTTTCCATTCCATCAAGCCTCAGGATTTCTGGCAGAGTCATCCCTTGGCAGGGCTGTGATTAGGTGGCTTTCTGGGTCTCTCAAGTCAGACCTCTATGCTTCGCCTTTAAAGCTTTCAGAGTCTGGCTCCCTGCATGCCCAACCATGGGTCACAGTCTCCAGCCTCCAGCTCTTTGCCTGAAGCCTCCTCCTCACCTGTCTTTCCAGACCCAGCTCAGCCTCCATTTCTTACTCAAAGCTTTTCCTGATTTCCCCAGTTAGGATCTCTCCCTCCTCAAGCTATCTTCCTAATCCCCTAGTTACTGACCTTTTCTCCATTGTAAAATTGCTTTTTATTTACTGATTATATGCAGAACTATCTGTTGAATTTAATCTGTTTGCAGATTTTATCCCTGGGGATGATGTAGGCTTCAGGAGAGTTTTTGGGTTTTTTTGCCATCTAAAGTCATGTATCAGTGCCTGTCATAAAGCTGGTGTTGGGGTGTTGGAGAGGTGCCAAAGGAATGGACCATGACCTCCAGCCTACTCAAGCTCTGCTCTTTTCTGATCAACAACTTCCTGAGTGTACTTAGAAGGGGTCAGCATAAAGGAAGTGATTAAAGTGCTATAAATTGATTATAATTTGATGACTTTTGTGGCGCTTGAGAATTGCATTTCTAATGGGACAGTCAAGAGGAGTGTACTAGGACACAGGCTGTGGATATGAAGTGACTATGTATGAGGCAATGAGGCTTATCAATCAATCAACCCTTGAGAAAAATACTTCTATTAGCCAGATAAAAGGAATATATCTTGTCAGAGATTGTGGGTATAAGTCAGGTTTAAAACAATTGAGACATGAAAAGAAGGGTTATACCAGGAGAAGGTAGAGCATTAGAGAATAAATAACAACTCATGAAGAGGCACAAAAACCTATTATAGTAGAGGAAAGAAGGGAAGGTGTGAGCATTAAATAAATTTTACTCTCAATATATTTGGCCCAAAGAGGGAATAACATACATTCCCAACTGGGTTTTTAAATTTATTCAAATCCTACAAGGGAAAGAAAAAGGAAGAAGGGACAGATAAAAGGGAGGACAAAAGTAAAGTTCAAGTCAAAATAAAAATTAAAAAGAAAGTAAAGGGGGAAAGGGAGAAAGTAAAAGGGTGGTAGGAAAAAAAGGACTGATCTAAAGGAAGCAGTTAGAAGCATAACATTGGTGAGAAGGGATAAAGGAAAAGAAAAGAGAAAAGTACAAATGGGGAAAATAGCATAGAGGGAAATTCAGAGTTAGTAATCATAACTGTAAATGTGAATGGGATGAACCCTCCCATAAAAGGAAGTAGATAGCAGAGTGGATTAAAAGCCAGAGTCCTACAATATGTTGTTTACAAGGAACCCATTTGAAGCACAGAGAAACACAGAGTAAAAGGGAAAAGACTGGAGCAGAATATATCATGCTTCAGCTGAAATTTTAAAAAAGGCAGGAGGAGCACTCCTGATCTCAGATAAAAGGAAAACAAAATAGATATCATGAGGAACTCCCTCTATTCACACTTTAGAATAAAGGCTTTCTCTTTGAATTCATCTATATGGCTGAAGAAAAAAACCGGGGCTTTCTAACTCACTTCTGACAAGATTCTCACTCTCACCTGCTGGCCTTGCCCTCCTCTGGGTTCAGCACCAAGCCATAGAATTCAGGGCTTTTTGACCACCCATGCCACGGACCCCTTGGGCAATACAGTATGGTCTATGGGCTCCCACTGGTGATCATGGTTTTCCAAGTGTAAAAGGCTAGACAATGCAGCAAGTATTTAGTAAGAGCTTGCTGTTTACCTGGCACTATACAAACACTAGGGGTAAAATTATTGTTCGTTCTTTGGTTTTGAAGAGGACCAGTATCATGGAGGCGAGGGGGAGAGAAGGGGGTAATGGGGCATGTCATGATTAGTGTGTGAATTGGATTTAATCGAGGCAATCTTGTGCAAAGGGGTCAACCTCACTCTGTCTTTTCAGAGTCATCAAAGTCCAGAAATGACTGACAATGACTGGAGATGCAGTGGATGACCTCAGCATCTTCAATGTCTGACCAAGTTCTCAGCCCTCCACAGAACCTGCTTCATCTCCTTCTTATCTTTAGTCACTTGGGGGAAACATCCCACTAACTCATTGGAAGGTGTGAGACCCATCCATTAGATTAGTTCATCTGCCAAGATGGTTTTCTGAGGTGCAGCCACTGCACCTTCTTGGACCACAGGTGAGAGTTTAGCAAAAGGTAGATCCTAAAGGTGTATGAACAGCCCTGAAAAGGTCTTGGTAAGCCTCACATCACAGATGCTAATCTTCAGGGGTATAATACAAACAAAAAGAAAGACAGTTCCTGCCCTCAAGATGCTTACCTTCTAGAAGAGGAAAACAAAACACAAAATGGAGCTGAAAAGAGGATGTCACCACATGGGAGCATGATAGCAAAGTCCAGACAGGCAGATATCCAGTCAGGAGGGGAATGGCCAGTATAATCCAGTCCCCAGATTGGAAGTTTATGCCATTCCCAAGAACTGACAAAAGGGGGTTGGGGATCAACATGGTAGAAGTATGATATAGGGAATTAAATATATCAAAATAACAGTTTTCAAATTATTTCTAAAAACAAAGTCAAACTCAAAAAGTTCAGCTATTGGGATAAAAACTCTCTCTTCAATAAAAACTGCCGGTAAAATTGTAAGTTAGTATGAAATAAACTTAGATTAGACCAACACCTCACACCCTATTCCAAAATAAGATCCAAATGGATACAGGATTTAGACATAAAAAACAATACTATAAGCAAACTAAAAGATCAAGGACTAGTTTACCTGTCAGATCTATGGAAAGGGGAGCAGTTTATCACTAAGGAAGAGATGGAGAACATCACTAAAAGCAACCTAGATGATTTCTATTATGTTAAATTAAAAAGCTTTTGCATAGACAAAACCACTGCAACCAAGATCAAAAGAAATGTAGTAAATTGGGAAACGGTCCTTACAACTAATGTTTCTGGCAAAGGACTCATTTCTAAAATATACAGAGAACTGAGTCACATTTTTTAAAAAAGCCATTCCTCAACTGACAAATGGTCAAAGGATATGCAAAGGCAATTTATAGATGAGGAGATCAAAGCAATCCATAGTCATATGAAAAATTGCTCTAAATCATTACTTATTAAAGAAATGCAAATTAAAGTTTCTCTGAGGTACCACCTCACACCTCTCAGACTGGCCAACATGACCAGAAAGGATAATGACATTGTTGGAAGGGTTGTGGGAAATCTGGGACACTATTACATTGTTGGTGGAGCTGTGAACTCATCCAACCTCTCTGGAGAGAAATTTGGAACTACGATCAAAGGGCAACAAAAATGAGCATACCCTTTGATCCAGCAATACTACTACTGAGTCTATACCCTGAAGAGATCACGAAAAAGGGTAAAAACATCACTTGTACAAAAATATTCATAGCAGCCCTGTTCGAGGTAGCAAAGAATTGGAAATCAAGTAAATGTCCTTCAATTGGGGGAACAGCTTAGCAAACTGTGGTCTATGTATGTCATGGAACACTATTGTTCTATTAGAAACCAGGAGGGATGGGAATTCAGGGAAGCCTGGAGGGATTTGCATGAACTGATGCTGAGCAAGATGAGCAGAACCAGAAGAACATTGTACACCCTAGCAGCAATATGAGGGCAATGATCAACCTTGATGGACTCGCTCATTCCATCAGTGCAACAATCAGGGACAATTTGGGTCTGTCTGCAATGGAGAATACCATCTGTATCCAGAGAAAGAACCATGGAGTTTGAACAAAGACCAAGGACTATTACCTTTAATTTATGGGAAAAAAACTGATATCTTATTGTCTGCTCCTGCTATCTCTTATACTTTATGTTTCTTCCTTAAGGATATGATTTCTCTCTCATCACATCCTATTTAGATCAATGTATACCATGGAAACAATGTAAAGACTGGCAAATTGCTTTCTGTGGGGAGGGGGAAGTAAAATTAGGGGGAAAATTGTAAAACTCAAAATAAATAAAATCTTTAATCTAAAAATAAAGTCAAGAAACTTGAGTTAAATATCCCTCATAACTGAAAAGATCTTTTAAAGGGATTTAAAAGAAACTAAGAATGTGACAACATTTCACCAGTGATGAGCAGCAAGTCAAGTGGAACTGAATAAGCTCCCATTGTGGACCAGGTCTTGTATCAGCCCCACACTCTCATATAAAAGGACTATGAATTGGACAACATTCTTTGGGAAGAATGAGAAGAACTTTGGCAGGCCTTTAATGATTCTCTAAGCAGCCTGGTCATAAGATAACTCAGAGTTGTGCATTCATGTAAAAGTGAACCAGCTAAAGCTTACCTTTATAAAAGAGTAGCCAGCACCATTGTCTGTGATAGTGAGACCAAGGGCATCCTCTGTTTTATTCACATTCACTTCTTTCTGATTTCCTTTCACGTGGGCAAATATGAAATCTTCTAGACCAATCTGTGCTCCTAAGAGTCTTTCCATATCAATCTTGGGAGTGCATAGAGTACAGTACAAGATCTGTATGGAGGGGGGAAAAGAACATTTTAACCTTCATTGGGAAAAGACAAATGATACCCTAGTTTCAGAGGGAGAAGCTTGTTCCAAAAGTCTAGATGTACAAACATACATGTGTTTCTGTGCCCACATGTAGATGGGTATCCATATGCATGTACATATAAGTAATATAGCATGTTTACACTATATAATAATATTATCATATATTCTATCTCTTGAACTCTAAAATCCTTAGAAGAGTCTATTTAACTAGAGAAGGAGGAGTTTTCCTTTCTTTTCCATCCTCCCTGGTCCCCAGAGCATTGCACAAAGGTATTTCACATATATTTATTGGCTGTGACAATTGGAAAGGATCCAAGTCACAAAAACACAAACAAGAAAAAACCACAAAGTAATATTACTTAGGTTGTATTCTATTTTTATTTATTTTGTGAAACATTTCCCAATGACATTTTAATCTGGTTCAGACCCTGCTTGAGGGAGAGGGGGCAGGCCATGAGCTTGACACCTCTGTCTGGTCCCTTCATTCTATACATCAGGCTCTTGAAGCTCAGATTTGTGGAACTACCTGCCCATAGGGAGGAGAAGAGAGAAGATTTAAATTTGGGTCCTCTGATCCATGAAATAGAAGGGAGAAAGGGAGACCCTCTGTGTGGGTGTGTGGGTGTACGCACGCTCCTCCTCAGAGAAAAGAGAGGAGGTTAGGGAAGTTATAGCAAGATAGGACAGACAACACACAAATGGATGGACAGGTGGATAGAGATGATAATGATAGGTGATTGATAAATAATTGATAGTAGATAGTTAAGTGAGAGGGAGAGAGAAAGAGAAAGAGATAATCACACCATATGAACTTATAGATCAGCCCAGGACAATTTGGTTATTAAATATATATATATATATATATATATATATATAATATTTAGCTAAATCTACTTAAAATCACTAAAAATCTATTTTTTTTTGCAAAAGAAATCTTAGGGATTTCTTAGACTTAGGGATCCATAATCTTCACTCAACTGCCAGAAGGGTCTATTGGGAAAAAAAAGATTTAGAGTCCTTAGACTACATTCTGGAACTATGTGTATACCTTATGATCCAGCAAAACCACTGTTAGGCTTGAATGCCAAAGAGATCCAAAAAAGGGGAAAAGGAACCACAGAGACAAAAATGTTTTTAGCAGCTCTCTTTGTGATAATTAAGAATTGGAAATTGAGAGAAGGCCCATCCATTGAAGGATAACTAAACAAACTATGGTTATATGATTATCTTGGGCTATTATTGTCCTATAAGAAATGAGCAGAATTGTTGCTGTACACCAATTGTGCAAGAAGAGCCTGGACTCTTGAACTGATGAACTGATGCCAAGTGAAGTGAGCAGAACCAGGAGAACCCTGCACATGGTAATAGCAAGACTGTAGAATGAGCAACTTCACTATTCTCAACCATGCAGTGATCCAAGACAATCCCAAAGGGCTCACGATGAAAAATGCTCTCTACCTCCAGAGGAAGAACTGAAACATACGGACACATACGGTGCTTCACCTTCTCTTCTTTTTTGTTCAAGTTTTCTTCCACAAAATGACTAATATGGAAATGCTTTCCAAGACTGCAGTGCGGTACATTTATTGATATTTTTCTACATCTAAAATTACATAGGACTATGTGGGAAGGGGTGGGGGGAGGAAGGGAGGGGGCATTCCTAGCCAGAGAGCCAGATTCTCTATCCTACTGTCAGCTTTTTTATAACTCTGACCATCAAAAGGCAGGAACTGAAATGTCACCTCTGGCTTGTGCAGTCAAAGAAGGGTGTACTCCCTAATGTAGAATGTGGCAGAAGAGCCCCATCAGACATCCCAGTAAAAGGAGCTCCTTAACAGCTGTTAAGACTTAAATTTGGCAAGCCACTGCTTCATTAACAAGGGAATGACCAAAGTGCTATCCTTAGAAAGGGGAGACTAAGGAGACTGGGAGGGGAAAAAGGGAGGGAGGAAGGAAAGAAGGAAGCATTTTAGGTGGTACAATGGTTAGAGTACTGGGCCTAAAGTCAAGAAGACCTGAATTCAAATCCAGCCTCAGATACTTCCTAGCTGTGTGACTCCTTTCTTATCCACAGTCAAGGAAATGGCATGTTTCCTGGGGCTGAGGTCTACCACCTGGTGGAACAAGTCAAGGAGCTGACAGAGACTGGGCTGAAGTCTCTGGAGGACAGCTACGTCCTACACCCACCCCTAAGACTTACCCACCCCCAGCTATTTCATTCAGGACAAATCTTAAAGTGTTATATAAATGTCATCTCTAAACATAAAGACATTGTGCTAGCCACTGAGAGTACAAAGACAAGAAGTGAATTTGGCTAAATCTACTTAAAATCACTAAAAATCTATTTCTTTTGCAAAAGAAATCTTAGGGGTTTCTTAGGCTTAGGGATCCCACAACTCCCCATTCTCCTCTCTTAGTACATGCAAAATGGGAGGGCAAATCACTCTACCTCTGCCCACCTTAGTTTTCTCATCTGTGAAATGGGAATCCACCTCAAAAGTGAGAATCAAAAGAGACTAATTTTTAGTAAATTCCTTTGTCAACCTTCAGGTGCTGTCTTCATGCTAGCTCTTTTCTCCTGGACTGACTCCCTTAGCCAATAAGCAAGTCTCAAGTCTTTTAGATCACTTTGTACTAACTGTCCCTCTCTCTAGGACATACTTGCCTTGCCCTTAGTTTCAGGGCCCTCCTTCAGGACTCAACTCAAATTCCACCCACCTCAGGAGAACTTTCTTGTACTGTATCTCTCTCTCTCTCTCTCTCTCTCTCTCTCTCTCTCTCTTTCTCTCTCTCTCTCTCTCTCTCACACACACACACACACACACACACACACACACACACACACACACACACAAAGGTGCTCCTGCCTCTCAACACTGGGTGGATCATGTTCCTTCCTGGCTATTTACTTGTGGTCTTTCCCTTTCCAGTTCAAGCTCCCTGAGGGAAAGAACTTCCTTTGGTTGCTTAGAACTATTGCCAGACAATATTTAAAGGACAGAAATGAGTGATGATGCCATTCAGCGGGGGTTAGTTCCAGGGCTGAGTTTGATGAAAAGGGCATCCTCATGGTCATTGCTTGCTCATTGAAGGTTTGCTTTGAAGTATCTCTTTGGCTGCAGAGGGAAGTATCAAGGGAGAAAACTTTGGGAATGAGCCCACCCATCAGCAAGCATGGAAGAAGCTGGGCAGTCAGCTTTCAAGAGAGATATGAGGACTACCTAGAAGAGACATTGAATATCAATAAACAAACTGCTAGCCAATGGCAAGTGGCAACCTCCTTGAGGGAGAGGGTCTTCATAGGGGCTTGAGCTGGCCCTGTCATATGTCCTTTACTCTTCTTTGGTTTGACTCCTTCCCTAACAGGTCTAAGACAACATGGAAGGAGAGAGGCCTTGGTCCTTTTTCTGTTTAGGGTTAAAGAAATTAACCTACAGAGTCTCCATTTCTAACAATAATGTTTGGCATTAGAATAATGTTTGGGCATGGAATTCATTTGGAATGCAGAAGGATGTGGACTAATGAAAAGGGGCTGGAAAGTAGCCATGCCAAGGATTTTCCTCTATTACATTAATCACCTTTTTCCAATCTCTTCAAAGAATTTTGAATGCTTTTTTCTGCAGGAAAAAAGGTGGTACTAAGAAGAATACAATAAAGAGATCAGTAGTTCTGCTCAAGTCCATCTTTTAGAAGGCTTTTTCAAAGAAGTACAAGCCAGTGCCAATTCTACTAAATTAGAAAGTTCTGGTCTATGAGCCACATGAGAATTGGAGTATTTCCCTCCTTGGGGAACTATCCTGGCCCACTGAATTCTGAGGGTCATTTTGTGAAGACTACCCAAGGAAATAGTTTTGTTCATAGAAACCCAAAAAGACAGTCTTATAATGGAGTAAGCAATCCAAGCTGGCAAAGGAATTGCCTTCAATGTTGGGGCCATAAACTTTATGGAGCCCTAAAGAAAGTTAACTATTTGTGATCTCATTTGAGACTAAATGTAAGAGCAAAAGCAAATTTTAATACAGAAATGCTGAAAGGTGTATTATTCAATTCAACATTTATTAAGCACCAACAACTTTTTGAAAAAACTAATCTTAAAGTGTTATATAAATGTCATCTCTAAATGTAAAGACATTGTGCTAGCCATTGAGAATACAAAGACAAGAAGTGAAAAAAAACTATGGCCATCAAGGAGCCTTCTCTCTAATTCATTATTGAGAATCAGGGCTAGAGTAGAAGGTAAACTCCATTTAGCACATAAGCTCCTTCAAAGCAGGAAATGCCAAAGCAGAGCCAAAATGTTGGAGCAGCAGGAAAAAAGAATAGTCAGGGTACCCAAGATCACAGGCGATCGGCAGAGAGGTCTGTAGGGTCTAGCCTGGAAAAGACTTTCTAGGGTGGGTGAGGCTAGAAGTGTCAGATAGAGCCTAGGGGGCATCTTGTGTAGGACATAAGAGAAGCTGCCAACTAGCAGGTTTGTTGCTCTCACCCAGGCTGGGTTACAGATCCAGGGCAGATGAAGAAGAGGATCTGAAATGAGAAGGATATGTGGACTCACAGCCAGAGATATCTTACCCAGCCAAGTTGAGTATATTTTCCAGGGGAGAAATGGTCCTTTAAAATGAACAGAGGCGGGGCGGCTAGGTGGCGCAGTGGATAAAGCACCAGCCCTGGAGTCAGGAGTACCTGGGTTCAAATCTGGTCTCAGACACTTAATAATAATTACCTAGCTGTGTGGCTTTAGGAAAGCCACTTAACCCCATTTGCCTTGCCAAAAATCTAAAAAAAAAAAAAATGAACAGAGGAGGGGACAGCTAGGTGGTGCAGTGGATAGAGCACCGGCTCTGGAGTCAGGAGTACCTGAGTTCAAATCCGGCCTCAGACACTTAATAATTACCTAGCCTTGGCAAGTGGCATTGGGCAAGCCACTTAACCCCCATTGCCTTGCAAAAACATAAAAAAAAAAAATGAACAGAGGATTTCCAAGTATTCCTGATGAAAAGTCCAGGGCTATAGAAAAAGTCTTAAGTTCAAACACAGGAGTCAAGAGAAACATTAAAGAGGTGAACCTAAGGAAGTGATAGATCATATGAGACTAAAAAGGAAAACTATTCACATTTTAACATGGCAAGATGATGCCTCAGAACACTATCATCATCAGGAGTTACATAGGGCCTAAGAGAGGCTTTATGATGTTTTGATGACCTTAAAAGAAGAATAGAAAGATTGGGCAGTGGGGGATGAGGTTTCAGTAGAGGAAGAATGAAGAAAATTATCTCACCTAATTGGGGAGTAAAAGTAGAAATCCATACCAACAAGGACAGAAATCCTTAAATTTCAGTCTCCTCTGAGCTGGTCAAAGTGGAGAGAGAGAGAGAGAGAGAGAGAGAGAGAGAGGGGAGGGGAGGGGAGGGGAGGGGAGGGGAGGGGAGGGGAGGGGAGGGGAGGGGAGGGGAGGGGAGAGGAGGGGAGAGGAGGGGAGAGGAGGGGAGAGGAGGGGAGAGGAGGGGAGGGGAGGGGAGGGGAGGGGAGGGGAGGGGAGGGGAGGGGAGGGGAGGGGGAGGGGAGGGGAGAGGAGGGGGAGAGGAGGGGAGAGGAGGGGAGAGGAGGGGGAGAGGAGGGGAGAGGAGGGGAGGGGAGAGGAGAGGAGGGGAGGGGAGAGGAGAGGAGAGGAGAGGAGAGGAGAGGAGAGGAGAGGAGAGGAGAGGAGAGGAGAGGAGAGGAGAGGAGAGGAGAGGAGAGGAGGAGGAGAGGAGAGGAGAGGAGAGGAGAGTGAGAGGAGAGGAGAGGAGAGGAGGAGAGGAGAGAGGAGAGGAGAGGAGAGGAGAGGAGAGGAGAGGAGAGGAGAGGAGAGGAGAGGAGAGGAGAGGAGAGGAGAGGAGAGGAGAGGAGAGGAGAGGAGAGGAGAGGAGAGGAGAGGAGAGGAGAGGAGAGGAGAGGAGAGGAGGAGGAGAGGAGAGGAGAGGAGAGGAGAGGAGAGGAGAGGAGAGGAGAGGAGAGGAGAGGAGAGGAGAGGAGAGGAGAGGAGAGGAGAGGAGAGGAGAGGAGAGGAGAGGAGAGGAGAGGAGAGGAGAGGAGAGGAGAGGAGAGGAGAGGAGAGGAGAGGAGAGGAGACAGAGAGAGAAATGGAGAGGCAGACAGACAGAGAGCATGTTAGGTTCACCACTATGTTTGCAGTGACCATGTCCCAGAAAGTTTCCCCCTCTTTTTGATCTAGACCCCTATTGTCATTCTCCTTGGCAGCATATCTGAAAGATTTCCTTTCTCTAACTTTGGGTTTTCTTCCATCACCCTCCACAATTTTTTTTTTACTTTTTTTTTGCAAGTCCATGGGGTTAAGTGACTTGCCAAGGTCACATAGCTAGGTAATTAAGTATCTGAGGCCACATTTAAACTCAGGTCCTCCTGACTCCAAGGCACAATTCTTACTGATAGGTAATGTGGTGGGTTTTCCTGCTCTGAAGTCAAGAGGACCTGAGTTCAAATTTAGCTTCATCCCCTTTTTTTATACAAATATTTTATTTGCTTTCCAAATATATACAATAGTAGTTTCTACCTATTATTTTTTGGTAAGGTTTTGAATTTTACAATTTTTCCTTCACCCTCCCTTCTCTCCCCCACCTCCCCCCGCACTGATAATCTTTACATTGTTTCCATGCTATGTATGTGTATATGTATATGATGTATATGATCAAAATGTATATGATCAAAATTGAATGTGTGGAGAGAAAAATCATATCCTTAAGAAAAAATAAAATATTAGAAATAGCAAAATTATATAGCACATAAGACCCTTTTTTTTTAAATTGAAGGTGGGGCAGCTAAGTGGCACAGTGGACAGAGCACTGGCCCTGGAGTTTTGCTTTGCAAAAACTTTAAAAAAAAAAAAGGAAGATAATAGTCTTTGGTCTTTGTTTAAACTCCTGTTCTTTCTCTGACTTCAGACACTAGCTGTGTGATTTTGGGCATGTAACTAAACCCCAAATGCCTCATATCCAGGGTTATCGTGATTCATTTCTGGTCCCTGGATCCAGATGACTCTGGAGGAGAAAATGAGGCTAGTGACTTACACAGCCCCCCTTCACTCAAATTCAATCCACATGCATGTCATGACATCACTTCCCTGATATCATAGTCTTCCTTGAGAATGAAGGACAAACATTGCCTCATAAACACCTAAAATCTATGAGAAAAATATCCTGATTTCTAGTATAAAGCATGGTTAGCATGGAAGAGGGAAACACATTTCTCAAATAAGGAGTTGATTCAGCCTTCCAAGCCACTTGAGGGGCCCCTGCCTCAACACAATGAAGAATTTCCATTCTATGTAAGAAGGTTAAAAGCAGGAAAAACTTACTCAAAAGTGTTTTCCCAAGAAAGTTGTCCAGAAGGTAGGCAAGGGAATGGAACCAGGCATGGGGGCTCAGACCTGTGATCCCTCGTGTTGGGAGTGGGGAGTGAGAGACTAGTCCTGTGTCTCAGGAGGACAAAAGCCAAACACAGATCAGAACTAGATCAAGACCCACAATGGCAGGTGTCTGGGACTTGGTGGGGGAGGGTAACCACTGAGCTCCCAAAGGGCAGGAAGGGGCCAGGTCAGAAAAGTAGAGCAGGTGAAGCCTTTCCTCCAGATCAGGATTTGGACAGAGCCAGTACTTTCAGCCTGGAGAAGTGGGGAGAGCCAGACTGCAAAGGCAAAGTTGGAGGAGGTCGAGGGGCCTGGGGATGATGCCAGTCACCCCAGGACTGTTTGCAGGCAGGACCTAAGGGCGCTGAGCCTAAAGGAGAGGAGACTAGGGGAGCATGTGAGCTGTCTTTTGATGTTAGCATGAGGCCTGGAGTCTAATAGGAGCTTCCTAAGTACTGGTTGACAAAATTTAGGCATTTGAAGGGCTGCCCCAGGAGGGGCCAGAACTAGAATCCAGGCTTCAAATATCCTCATCTTGATTTTACAGGTAAGGAAACTGAGGCATTGAGGTAAAGTGACTTGCCCACGCCATGTAGCTAATAAGTATCTGAGATAGAAATTGAACCTAAGTCTTCCTGACCCCAGACCCACGCCAACAGCTGCCTCTTCCCTGGTCTCCCTGGTCTCCCTGGACTCCCCACCATCGAAATCTGAGCCCATCAAAGCTAGGGGCATCTGACCAGGGAGTGGGTATTATAGGACTCTGATCTAGATGGGAAAGGGGAGAGGCATCTGGGAGGCACAGGAAGCAACCCCCCACCACCACCACCACTCCTGCTTTCCCACAGGGCCCTAGGGGTGGGCCCCTTCCGGGGATGGGACTCGAAACTCTGCACCAAATAATTTTCAGCAGTTGCCTGGCCAGGAAAGCCCTCCTCCCAGATGCCTGATCTTCTACAGAATGAACCCAACCTGAAAGCCTCCGGGCCTCCCTCCATTCTGCAGTCACTCAGGCTTGGAGCCTCCCAAAGTCAGGTCTCAAAGTGGATTGTTTTGTAAAATACACACACACACACAGAGTTAGGTCCATATTTAATGGGATTCCTAGATTACTAGTGTCATTTTCAATGAGCTAGTTAACTTATAGAAGCTGGGGTAAGTTGGGTGGGGGTCATTTTTCAGAGTGTAAAGAGTACCTGGAAGAAAATGTATGTGAGTGGCTGCCCAGGAATGATGCCAGGAAAGGGGAGGGGAGGGGAGGGGAGGGGAGGGGAGGGGAGGGGAGGGGAGGGGAGGGGAGGGGAGGGGAGGGAAGGGAAGGGGAGGGAAGGGGAGGGAAGGGAAGGGAAGGGAAGGGAAGGGAAGGGAAGGGAAGGGAAGGGAAGGGAAGGGAAGGACAGAAGCGACTTTCAAGAGAAATTCCTTCACGTCTTTAAAGGCTGGCTGAACTTGGGGAAAGAGAAGGAAATCAAGTCAACAAGCATTCTCTATGGGCCAAGCAGACTAAGCACCAAACTCTATCAACCAGCATTTATTAAAATCCACCATGTGCCAGCAACAACATGCAAATCTGACTGCAGACTTACTAGCTGTGTGACCCTTTGCCTCAGTTTCCTCATCTGGATAATGAACTAATGAAGGAACTGGAAAACCATTCTGGTATCTTTGCCAAGAAAATGGGGTTCTGACATCAGATATGCCTGAAATAACTGAACAATTCCTCCCTCCACAGCCACACCGTGAAGGACGCAATGCCAGATTTGAACCCTGGAGCCCCTGATTCTAACATCTATTTGTCATATGTTCATGGGTAAGCATGAACTACCATCATTATCATCCAAGGTATTCAGATTACTGAATATACAATCATGACACATCCAGCCTCAGTCATATCATGTGTGGACTGTAGATCCACTCCAGAAATGGAGGTGAGGGGAGGTCTAGAGTTTTGATTTAAGGGAAAAAACTCCCGGGGTGGAAAATCTTCCCCACCCCACTCCTCACCATGCAGATCAGCAGCTCATCAATAACTTATCCTAGAAGAGTAAATTATTCCTCTGAGATTAAAGGCAGGCAGCCACAGAGTCAGAAGGAGAGTTGGGGTGAGCCCAGCTCTTTCTGCCTCCTAGCCCCTCGGCCAGGCTGCCTCTTGATTACATATACAGAAAGGCTATGTTTACATTTAAAGCCCTAGAAGAAACAAGCAAACAAAAGAAAGTGAAAGAAAATTTAACCAAAAGTTGTCTCCCTTCCCCTTCACTGGAGAGATGAGTGGGAAACATTTCAAATTACTGTCAGACTCAGTGGCATGTTTCTTTTTGCTTTTTCTGACCTTTTTTTTTTTCTTAAATTACAAGAGATGTCTCATTAGATAAAGGAGAGGGGAGAAATATATTCAGAAATGAAAGAGATGCACCAAGAGATAACAATAAAAATGTCAATAAAAATAAACAAATCTCTCAGCTGACCAGCACCTTAGGTGCTCAAATATTAAAAGAACAATGCATCATGATCTTGTCTATTATCCTAACTGGAAGTCACAATTGGGAAGTCATTTTAAAACATTTGAGTCATTGCTTTGGTAGTAGAAATATTTACTCAGTCGTTTATGCTTTCTCATTTGTTATGTTTCCATAACAATAAAATACCAAACCTCTAGCACTTGCTTCAAAACATGGAAGGGGGGAGGTATGGGGGAGAGAGAGAGAGACAGAGAATCCACACAGAAGGGATGTCCTTGCCTCCACCTTCTCCACTAGTAATGACCATCCAGAAAAAAGGTTCATGCTTCTGAAAAAAAAAAAATTGGCAACCAGATAGCATGGGAGATTTGGAAACATGAGCCAGAGCTCTCTATTTAGAACTCTGGGAGCAGAGTATCCAGAGCTTGACCTCAAACACCAGAGAACTTTCTATAAATGAATCACTTCTAAATGAGCTCTCCTGGGTCAGCGACGGCATGTCAGAAATAAAATAGGAATCACTTTTCCGGCTCTCCTGGCTTAAGGAGACTGCTCTTATTCTCCACTCAAGATAATGAAGGCAAAATTTCATTTTCATAAAACATGGGGAAATGTATATTCAAATGCATGAGGCATTTGTGGGCATCCTGCTGTAATCTACTGAACACAATCAACAACCAAGAAGCATCTATGAAGCACCTACTGTATGCCAGGCCCTGTGCTAAATCACAATGAATGAAAGACATTCTAATGAGGAAATAAGCATGTTGTCTATATGGTACTTTTTATACAAATACAGTGTATACATACAGTGCACAAACATTGCATGTGCCCGTGTGTGTGTGTGTGTGTGTGTGTGTGTGTGTGTGTGTACACATGGATACTAAAAGGATAGATACAAAGTATCCAAATAGGGCGGTTGGGGGGGGGGGGCCCTAGCAGGTAGAAGAATCCAGAAAGGGTCCTGGGAGGAGGTGGGAAGGAAGGAAGGGATCCTGGAAGAGGAGTGGGACAGGAGCCCAGCTCACTGTAGGATAGAGTCGAGCTTTGGGCAGAGTAGGACAGACTGGTGGCAGGCGGTCAGAGGGTGACCGGCCACCCCCTCCTTTGACCCTATCATTTTACATGTTAGTACCTGGACTGCCCTTCAGCTTCCATCATGCAGTGAGGCATTAAGATGGCCTTCATCGGGACCCAGCATGCCTCTGATGGCCACCCGAAGCTATTGCAAAAGCCTGGGGAAAGGAGGCTCCCAGACATTTACTAACCCATGAAGAGTGCCGAGTCCTAGAATACCAGGCCCAGTAACCCAATGGGACTTCATCCCGGAGACATCCAACCAAATATTCAGGGATGCTAAATCTTGAGGTTATTCAACACCCGCCTTCCCGTTGTGGCATGGGCTCTCCTGTAGCAGCCAGTATGAAGAGTCACAGAGGCTTCACTTAGAAAACATCCAGCTAGGAGAACTAAGAGACCTCCCCCAAATACTGAGGGACAAATGCTGGAGGGGCTGTGGGAAGGCAGGAATCCTGGCAGAGGAGCCACTGTGGAAGGCAACTTGTGCCTGGTCACTAAACTTTTTCATCATTGGCCCAGTGGTGTCACTACTAAGCAAAGACCCCAAAATAAAAGAGAGGGAATGGTTGGCTATGGAAAATGTGTGTGTCTACATCTGTACATAAAGCTACATATATCTTCATGTGGGAGTGTTTGTTCATGATCAAAGCAGAAGAGTTTTCTTTCTCCATTCTTTTTCCTCAAAGTAGACAGACTGGAAGGGGAAGGAAATCTCTATTTGTGAAGAACTAAGCTTTCAAAAGGAAGAAACAAGAAAATCTGGCCTCTGCCTTCCATGGAGTGATATGACTGCCCCAGGGAGTGGTGCTGCCTGGCCAGGCAGGCACCCCCAGAGAACTGGCCTCCAGCAGCAGATCTCCCTATGGGCACCAAGCAACTTAAAGATGTCCCTGGGTCTTCAGTCTTTATTGTGTATTCTAAAACCATCTGACTTAATAAAACAAAGTAGAGCTGAAGGTATGCTCAAGTCAAAGACAGTTCCCTGAGCGATGAAGCCACAGAGAAAATGGTTGGTTCCACAACCTTTTGGTTCTCAGCATCAGCCAGATTATCAGCATAAAAACAGTGAGCCCTGGGCTCTGGAAGGCCATTAGTGAGTGTCACTGGTTCAAGTCTACCCTCCTCCCTGATACAAAACTTTTTGCAATGAATATTGCTAGATTGATACCACATGGCACCTATCAGCTCTCCAGACCTCATTTGTAAAATGATGGGATTGGAAGACAAGGTCTCTAACCTGACTTCCAGTTCCAAATCTATGATCAGAGAATGCCAAGACCTGAAGAACCAAAATGGAAGAAGGTTGCAGCAAAATACAATTGTCCATGAGATCATTCAGGAAATATGGTGGGGAAAGGAGTCCCCTTAGTGAGGTGGGGTGAAGACATGGCTGCTGGGCCTCCTAGCATCTCAGAGTGAGGGCTTCTTAAGGCCTGGGATGACTGAACAAATCTTCCTCCAACTCATTCTGTTATATAAAACAGCTTGATTGGAAGAAAACAAAAAGAGAAAGGGGAGAGTAGACAATTAACAGACTTAAGTGTTGCACTGATGCCCACAAAATGATCAAACATCTAGAAGGAAGTCTCCTCTGTACTCCGGAGCTGCTCTCTGGGGATGGAGGAGCAGATTTTCTGTGGTCTCGAACTTCAGTCTGGATCATAAAGATACACCTGATAGCAAAAGGGAGACAGCCGGACCAAGATGAGAGAGACAGACAGGCACTATACTGTCCCAGACCCTATTCCAAGAGTTGAGAATACACACAGTAATACCCACAACAGACAGTCTTACCCTCAAGTATACAGTCTAATAGAGAAAAGATAACATGTAGAAAAAGTGAAATGAAAGAGGAAGACAAAGTATGTGCAAGAGGACAAGGAGAGCAGTCTGGAGAGTTAGGAGCAGAGCTGAGAGAAACATGACTGTCCAGATACTTTCTCCACTGGACATTTGTTCTAGGCAGAAACTCCCAAATGGGCAGAGAGAGTGGGCATCTCCAGGCTGCAAAGAGGGCAGAGGGATAGAGAGAGAGAGAGAGAGAGAGAGAGAGAGAGAGAAACAGCTTCAGTCAAACTGAATCTGGGACAAGAAAAGTACCTCAGAAGAGAGCTACACCTTTAAGAGAACTTCTGGAAAGCTCCAGAAAGAGGAGAAAGAACATCTGGAAATGGAGGCAAAAATGTACCTCCAGACTCCAGCCAGGAATTCACTCTCTTTTCATTTTCGTTTGGACTCCCCCCCTCTCTGGGTACCATCATGTACCCCCAGTTTCAGGGAAATTTTTTTAACCAAATGTCTGCTGTTTTAGCCATATCTCTTCAGCAATTTCCTTTTATTAAAAAAAAAGCAAACTGAAGTCCAACTGACTAAATAGGAAACACACAAATGGGAGCTCAGGAAGAATAATAATAAATAATAATGGAAGCCTGGGCCTTCTGGGATCTCCCTAGATCCCGCACCCTAAGAGCAGTTCTTGAGGGGCCCAGTCCACCAATATGAAGAGAGATTAAGGAAGTCAGTCCAGGTGGGGCTTTCCAGCACACCTGATGCAAGTTAAGTTAAAAAAAAGTGTGTTGCCTTCGGTATCCTGGGATGACCCATCTCTTCTTCAAAAGCTCAAGTCCTAACCCAGGTCAGAAGGGAAGAGGATGACCCCTTGTCCATATTGCCAGAACAGGCTGGTTTGCAGTCCTTTTGGGAAAGTCGAGGCTGCAGAGTGACTTGGCCCTTGAAAGTCACCAGTTGTAATAAGAAACCCAGTAACACTGGCATAATAAAGACTCAAGCTCCATGCCTCTTTTTAAAAAGTCTGGTATTTTTTAAAAAGTCTGATCTGAAAGAAATGAAGTGATGGACATGAGATGGCCCTGTGGGCAAAGGAAGTGGAAGGCTACTCCTGCCTACACCAAAAATATTACTACCACAAGCTCTGAATGGTAGACCCAAGTGGCCCAGAAACAATCCTTATTAACTGAGTCTTCCTCTCACCCAAGCAAGAGGGAAAAAGGATTCAAATGGAGTTGATCCCTCATGACCTTGAGAATTTGTCTCACCCAAGGCGTGGGAAGTAACATTCACAGGAATCTGGAAGGAAGAAAAATCTCCCACTCTGACAAAACATGATTACATAGTTTTAGGCTGACATTTTTTCATCCTTAATCTTTCAGAAATGCCCCTGGAGAATCACTGTCCTGATGCCAAGGCAGCCCTCTGACCATTCTCCTCCCCTGGCCCACTTGTTCACCAGGGATTTCCAAGCTCTTAGGGAAGACCCTCACCTTGGGGTTTTGCAAGTGGGCTTCCCAGAGCCTGCAAATCCCCAGGGTCCTTTCAGAGTCTGGGAGGACAAAATGAGTTGCCAATTAAAATACTCCAAGCCCATCTCTGTGTAAAGCTAGCTTTTCAGCATATGCTTCAACCAAAACAACCAAGCACAACAGACTGAAGGCAGAAGCAGATGGGAGAAGCTGGCAAGCCATTTCCTGAAAGGCAGTCATTAAAAAGATGTGTACAAGGGATGCCACCTTTCTCACAAATTTCTGTTTTCGAAATATAGTTATTTTCCTAACATTGTTATTTATGTTAAAATGCAGTAAGTTTTTAACAAATTGGGAAAAACTTGAAAGAATGATGATTTTAATTTCCAGTACTAAATATCCTTAGACACATACCCGTGGATGTGCTGGAGAATCAGGCATGAGCTTTTGTACCTTGGGAATTAGAAAGTTACAGCTCAGGGCTTAATTTATAGTTTGATGAATTGTCCAGACTCTAAAAAAGTTGTGGAGAAAATATCTCTAAAACAGATTACACTTAAAAGTGTGTCTGAGGGCAGCTAGGTGGCTCAGTGGAGAGAAGCACTGGCCCTGGAGTCAGGAGGACCTGAGTTCAAATCCAGCCTCAGAAAATAATTCCTTAGTTGTGTGGCCTTGGGCAAGCCACTTAACCCCATTACCTTGCAAAAAACAAAAACAAAAACAAAGTGCATCTGAGTGCTTTTTTTTTTAACATTCTATTTATTTAAGGCAATAGGGTTCAGTGACTTTCTCATGGTCACACAACTAGGTCATTATTAAGTGTCTGAGGTCAAATTTGAACTCAGGTCCTCCTGACTCCAGGGCCAGTGCTCTATCCACCATGCCACTAGCTGCCCCGTGTCTGAGTAGTTTTGGGAGAGAGCCTATTGTTAAACATTTACAACCAAGCTCCTTCATATAACTCACATTAAAAAAAAAAAAAGGTTTTTAGGGGCAATAACTTTGAAAAGTCAAAGGAAGTCTTGAGACCAAGAAGTTGGAGAATCACTGCCCTAATTCCTTCAGGAGAATGGAAAAGAGAATATGTTTAGGTGTTTCCTTACTCAAATCCTTTTAGGGTATGGAGAAAGATAAAGAAAAGAACTCTATGTGAGGTACAGATGTTCTCCAATGACCCCCTCCCCCCCACATATGAGGGGTTGGGCATCCCCCCACCAAGATTTCATTGTTGATTCTTTACAATTTTACTAAGAGAAAAGAGAGGTTAGGCCTATGAAAAGGAGGGAAAAAAGAATTTAAATGGAGCCCATTGTTTCCTGACCAGGAACTGATAAAGTTTCTTTTCTTCAGGTGAATCTAGAAAGGACTCTGAACTGGAGAACTAGTCATCATTTCTTAACAAGTTCAGGGGCACCAAGGAGGTTTTACGCTTTTTCCCCATGGGGACATCTCATCAACTCTGAGGAAACTCACAGCCTGTATGGCCAAGGTAACCTCCTCGGTGGCCTTGGACCATTGACCTTGGGCTATGGCCAACTCAAGGATGTGTTTATTCTGGTCAGGGGTCAAGCCAAAACTTCTGCTTCTTTTATTGTTGTTGCCAAGCACCTACTGGAGGCCAAGTTCACACCAGGAGGCCTCAATCTAATCAGGGAATCAACTAAATCAACTAATCAATTAAAGAGAACTGGAGGGGAGGGGAAAGGAGACAATTTAGCCTGGAGGAAACAGAGGAGGCTGCCCTGGCTCCCTCCTTAAATGGGGGGGGGGGGGACTTCTCTAGCCCCACTCTCTCCAACCAGAGAGTTCCACATCCTCAACATCACCAGCAGAAGAATAATTGTGATGACAATGACAACAGAGAGGCTGTGCAGAGAGTCCCCAAGTCCTCAAATGATCTGAACTCTGAAACCTCTCACAATGGTCTGACTGGAAAGAAGCCATTTTCTCTCCCTAAGCCTAAAGGAGACATAGAATAATGATTTGGGGGCAGCTACATGGCACAGTGGATATAGCAACCACCCTGGAATCAGGAGTACCTGAGTTCAAATTTGGCCTCAGACACTTAATAATTACCTAGCTGTGTGGCCTTGGGCAAGCTACTTAACCCCACTGCCTTGCCCCCCCCCCCCAAAAAAAAGAAGAGAAAATATTTCTACCCTGGTGAATCATAGCTCTAATCTAAAAAACCCTATTAGCCACATTTATGCTAGGCTATTTTAAGGGGTGAATCCTTTTCTAGCTGACCCTACAAGGCAAAACCAGGAGCTAGAAATAGGTATTTTAAAGCTGGGTCCCAAAGGCAAAAGGTCTCTCCTCTCACAATTTCCTCCAGCAGAAGCACAATGTTCATTGGAAGGGTATATTCTACTGGGTTTTCTTCAAAAGTGGAGAGAATGGCCATAATGCAGATTAAGCTTTAAGCTATGCATGTGTACATTTTTTTTTGAGTCATTTGTTAAATACTTTGCAAATACTTAATTAAATACCCCCAGCTTGCACCTCAGATTCTATGAAGACTTAAAAATGCTCCTGTCTCACAAGGGCCATGTGAGATAGGGACCCTCTATCACCTCCACCTGCCAGATGAGAACACCAAGGCTCAGAGAAGATCATTACTTTGCCATTGGTCACACAGCTCCAAGTCAGAGGGAGAACAGAATTGAAGAACTCCAGGTTCAGACTCCCCATCATCCCACTGTTTCACAGTCATCCTGGGCTGAGCTTCCTCCCATCACTGCAGATGACCTTGGACTTCTGGGATTAATGGGGGGGGGGGGGGCTGAAAGACCTGGGCAGTCAGATCCCCAAAGAGGTCGAATCTTTTCTTAGTAGGGACTCTTAGGGTTATGAACCCCTTTGATGTTCCGCTACAGTCAGTGGAACCTTTCTCAAAATGTTTTAAAAGCAAAAAATAAACATCTAGGATCACACAGGAAACCAGTTACATTGAAATAGCTTTAGCCAAATTCTTTAGAAACCAGTTCAGGGACCCCTGTTTAAGCAACTCCTGAAGTCTCCTGCCCTCAAGTAGGAGGCAATCATTTCTTCAATACAAACAAATACAGCTGCTATTTAAAAATATCTTTTTTTTTTACAAGGCAATGGGGTTAAGTGACTTGCCCAAGGCCACACAGCTAGGTAATTATTAAGTGTCTGAGGTTGGATTTGAACTCAGGTCCTCCTTACTCCAGAGCCTTGCTCTATCCACTGCTTCACCTAGCCACCCTACAACTGCTTTTTGACACTGCACCAACATCTTCTGCCAATCCCGCTGCAAGAAGAAATCTCTTTCCTCCCACATCCTTTCAACAATTCTTCCCCACTTTAGGATTACCAATGAACCAGTCCAGTTTCAGGACTAAATACTGGAAGAGGGCACAGGCAAAAGGAAAAAGAGAGGCAGCTTGGTTCTTTCATCTGGAAGGCATTTGGGACTGATCTCCAAGCTCTCTCTCTTTCTCTCTCTCTCGCTCTCGCTCTCGCGCTCTCTCTCTCCTGTATCCTGGGAAGAGGTTGAGAAGATGATGGTCCTGAGCCAGCCTAAATGCCCCTCTCTGATTCCTCCCAGGGTGGTTGTAAGGCTACCTCTAGGCTCAGGATCTCAGCACCTTCCACTTGCCTGGTACCTAACAGATTCTTCATTAACGTTTCTGGATTGACTGGGAGAGGAAAGGGACTGAGTGAGGTCTCTGAGATTTGTGGGAAGTAACCCAAGTAACCAAGTTGTGTCCATTATCCAATGAAATAACTTTTTTTTCCTGCTTCCCACCTAGGCAGATCTGATTTGTACCCAGGGTTGGATGTTGTCTCTCTCATAAGACTAGGTTTCTTGAGGGCAGGCCTTGTCTTTTGGCTTTCTTTGGATCCTTTGTGCTTAGCACTGGGTCTAAGCACCTCGCAGGGCTGTAACTGACTGTCCCTTTGAGGGAGGACAGACAGGCCACACAATAAGGAAAAAGGCAGAAGAGCCCCAAAAGGAACCATTTTGGTGCCACCTTGGGAAAATAGAGCTGAACGGACCATTTAAGTCAACCACATGGACCACCCTAGGGGCAACCAGTCACTGGGAAGTGGTGACAGAAGCAGACAATGACCAGGGAAATACACCTTGCAATTCTTCTCAGGTTCCCAGATGCCAGGTAAAGAACCCCAAGAACCTAAGGAACAAAAAGGAAGATGCCCACACCTCCTAGTATTTTCAGTGGCATAAAGAACTTCCAGAGGAGGAAAATCCCTCCACCAATTTAAGTTAGGCACATCTTCAAAATTTGCCCAGAATCCTTTGAGATGAAGTGCCCAGGGAGAGTTGAGACTAGTACCCAAGTCTTCCACAGTCTCAGGGTTTTAGGAGTTCAAACCCAAATACAACTCACTGTCAAAAAATGGTCCTCCAGCTTTGCTTGGAATCACTAGTGAAGAGTTCAAACCCAGGTTTTGTAAGGAGAGCCACATCTCTTCCAATTAACTGAGGTTTATAGGAATTCACTGACAGTGAGGTTCAGGTGGCCCAGAACCTTGAAATGCCACTCCCATCTTGTGGTCATCTATCAGGTAGCTCAGGGGAACTCCAAGTCTGAAGTCAGCAAGACCTGAGTTTGAATCTAGTCTGAGAAGCAGCCTAGCTCTCTGACTCTTCACTTTTCCCTTCATTTTATCATCTGTAAAATGGGCCTCATAACAGCACCTACCTCCCAGCCTGGTTGTGAGAATTCATGCAGAGTGCTTGTCAACCCTAAAATGTTTCCTGTGTAAATGTGGAATATTCACATTATCTCCAGGTTAACCCAAGTTGGGGAGGGGTGAGCTTTTTAGGCCACAGTGACTAAGACAAGGGAGATTGTGTTTTGTATTGGGAAAGAATCCCCATAAGATGGGGCAGTCATGGTGAGCCAACAGTTGAAGAGTTTGCCCAACAAGCTAGTGAGAACTCAGAATCCATTAAGAGAAGCTTGATGCAGCAATACCACTGAAGAGATGATGAAAAAGGGTAAACCCATACCTCGTACAAAAATATTCATAGCAGCCCTGTTTGTGGTGGCAAAGAATTGGAAATTAAGTGAATGTCCATCAATTGGGGAAAGGTTTAGCAAACTGTGGTATATGTATGTCATGGAAGACTATTGTTCTATTAGAAACGAGGAGGGATGGGAATTTAGGGAAGCCTGGAGGGATTTGCATGAACTGATGCTGAGTGAGATGAGGAAAACCAGAAAAACACTGTACACCCTGACAGCAACATGGGGGTGATGATCAACCTTGATAGACTTGCTCATCCCTTCAAGGGGTGGCTAGGTGGTGTAGTGGATAAAGCACCGGCCCTGGAGTCAAGAGTACCTGGGTTCAAATCCAGTCTCAGACACTTAATAATCACCTAGCTGTGTAGCCTTGGGCAAGCCACTTAACTCCATTTGCCTTGCAAAAAAAGCCTAAAAAAAAAAAAAGACTTGCTCATCCCTTCAGTGAAACAACCAGGGACAATTTGGGGCTCTCTGTGATGGAGAATACCATCTGTATCAGAGAAAGAACTGTGGAGTTTGAACAAAGACCAAGGACTATTACCTTTCATTTAGGGGGAAAAAACTGATATCTTATTGTCTGCTCCCGCTATCTTATACTTTATGTTCCTTCCTTAAGGATGTGATTTCTCTCTCTCATCACATTCAATTTGGATCAATGTACACCATGGAAACAATGCAAAGACTGGCAAATTGACTTCTATATGGGGTGGAGAGAGGGAAGTGAGATTAGGGGAAAATTTGTAAAACTCAAAATAAATAAAATCCTTTTAAAAAAGAGAGAAGCTTGGTGCTAACAATGAGATCTGATCTGTTGTCCTGCTGGGCTCTGCCTTGGTAAAGCAACCTCTGGAACATTTTGTTTCATGGAGGTCTCTGCCCTCCCTCAGAAAAATTAGTTGAAGAAAGCCCAGTGGGGCTGATTGAGGGGAGATGATCCATCACATAGAAGAGGGGGTTCTGTTTGGCTCCAGAATTCAGAGAAATGGGCAGAAAGAGCAGTGAGGCCAAAGTGGACTTGAAGTCAGGAAAACTCCCCAGCATTTAGGGCTGTTCAAGTGGAGAGCCCTTCCTGGAAGGGCTTCCATCAAGTTTCAAGAAAGACAAGAGTGAGCCTCTTTTCCAAGTAAGGGTTGGGAAAGATCTGGCCCCTGGGGTCTCTTCCGACTCTGAAATGCTGGGATTCTAGGAGAGAGGAAAAGAAAACCTTTTAAGGCAGAGATTTGGGGTGGGGGGAGTGGATGGAGCTGAGGCCATCTAAAGAAAGGGGAAGGGCCAGGCTGTGACTAAAGGCTCCCCAAGGAAGACTGGGGGAAGGTTAGGAACAGCTGAGTCCAGGAATGCCACAGAGAAACCCAAGCCAGTGGATCAGAGTAGGCTGAGTGACAGCAGCATGTTTGGGGGAGCGTGTCCAAAATGGGGTGGGGGGGAGGAAGCAAGCAGAGGAGGGATGGACTTAGGGAGGGCAATGACTACATCCCTGAGAGGGCTGCACCCTTCCAGGAGGAGACTGTTAGACTTTTCTCTTCTGCATTCTTTTCCTCAATTGCCTTTATTCTCTAGGGTCTCAAGGTGAAGAGTCACCTCCAGAATAAAGGAGTAGAGGGGCAGCTAGGTAGCAAACCAGTCACCTGGAGTTATTTGGACTAGAGTTCAAATCTCACATCAGATACTTACTGGTTGTGTGACCCTGGGCAAGTCACTTAATCCCAATTGCCTCCAAAAAAAATGAAATGAAAAAGAATAAAAGGATAGAACATCCTGGAAAACACTTTGGAATATTGTGATCACAGAAGCAGTCTACACCCTGTACCCAGCAGCACTTCCTCGGTTCCATCCAACATGAAACTATTCAAGGCAATACTTTTCAACTGCCTATCGACTGAAGTATGGATAATCAAGTCATATTACAGTAGATGTCATCTAATATTCCTGTATCATGAGAAATAAAGAAACTTGGGAAAACATATAAAGAATGAAGATAAAAAGAATAATGAAAATGAAAGGGAATGATGATTCATTATAATAATTATCTTCACCCAAAAGAAGAATTGAAAATATGGCCCTCCTTCCTTTCATGAGAAGTTCGGGGGCTAATGGATGGAGCAATGGTACATAGGCTTTCAGATGGTTTCGTTGAACACTTTATTGGTGATTTAAGAAATAAAGGAGTTCGGAGGGAAGACGTGTTGGGTATAAAGAAGGGGAAGGTCCAATTCAGAAATGAGTGTGATATGAAAACAAAGGATAGCAGCAAAATATCTGGATTAGGGGAATTGTATGTTTTGAGTTTTGTTTTTTTTTTCAAAGAATCAAGGATAGAAATGGATCAAAAGAATAGAACACATTTAACTACATTAAGGATGAGCAGGGAAATGACAGGAGAGAACAGAGAGTTCTACTTAACCATGCCCAGAGATGTACCCTAAAGTCTGGGATGTGTGACCTGATCCTGTCCCTGGGCAGAGAATTCAACAACTCTAACATCAATGGCCATGGATGATTTTAAGGATGGGGAAACAGGAGCCCTTTCCTGGACCCCCCAGGTCTTAGTAGATGCCTTTAAGACCACTTTAAAGTTTGAGAAGAGACTTAAACAATGGGGGAGGGGGGCACCGAGAAAACACATTTTCTAAATACTTTACTTCTACAGCTACTATTCAGTGAAGATATAATAACAAAAACAGGGATTTAAGGAGAGTTTTAAATTTTTCAAAGCATTTCAGCTATGTTAGCTCCTTTGCTCCTCTGAGAGAAGTGCTATTATGATGCCTACTTTACAAATGGAGAAGCTGAGGCTGACCCATATTAAAGAAGCATGACCAGAGTCCTCAAGCCAAATTTGAACTCAAGTCTTCCAGACTCCAGGTTCAACCCTTCCCATTTTGCACCACTTAATTGGCCCTGCTCAGTTTTTAAAGGCACAGATTCTAGCCCAGACAGGTTTCCCCAAGTCATTGGCTCCCGGAAGTCATAGGTCACCTTGGTGCTTACATCAAGTCCACCTTCTGATTCTATCATCTCCTGAGCCAGGGCTTCATCCCTCTCTTGGTTCTTGAGACTTTCTCCATCTCCCTGAGGAAGTTCCCAGGAAGTTGCCTCTGTCCTGGTAGCTCCTTCTCCCTTCTCCCTTCTCACCCCCCCATTCCCCACTTTTCATCTTCCTTTTAGTCTGCCAACTTCCCTTATTAGAATTCAAGCTTCTGGGGGGGGGGGGGGGGGACTGACTTCCTTTCTGCTTGTGTGTCTAACCAAAGTGAAAAAGTACCTGTCCACTGGGAGACTTGAAAACAGAAATACTCAATGGATAGGATTAGCAGACATCAGCTAGCCATCCCAGGCTTCTGCCCCTTGAGGCAGCTGGTGGCACAGGGGATGAAGCATTACACCTAGAGACAGGAAGATGTGAATTAAAATCCAGCCCTGGACACTCCCTTGATGTGTGACCTTGGGCAAGTCATTCACCTCTCCATCACAGTTTCTCCAACTCTAAAGTGGGGATAATAAGAACACCCACCTCCCCAGGTTAAAATTGATCATATCCATAAAGCAATGAACACAACTCCTGGACAGGGAAAAGAATACGGATTTTGGTTTCTTTGGCCATGAATCCTAGAGAGAAGAATCCAGTATTTACAAGCAATACCACCCAAAAGTGGTGTATTGGGGAAGAGGCTAAGTGAGGAAGGATCAAGGAGCGGAGGAACTTCCAAGGGCTCAAAACACCCATGCCAGGGGGCTGTCTCAGACTGGATGAACATAGGTCAGTTATGTTGCAAAGAGAGTTCTGAGTTCCCTTCCCGTGCTTTCCAAGAATAGACTGGGATGATTTAAGAGGTTGAGTGTTCCCTTTCTATGAGAGGTTTTCTTTTGGACCCTTATGGAAAATGCTCTAGGGGAGATTCTTAGTCTTTGATTGGATGGTTTTTGAAGCATCTTCCAACTCCTGATCTTATCCTACCTCCTTGTTTTACAGATGGGTAAATCGAGACCTGGAAATTAAGTGAACCATCCAAGGTTTCATGGGTACCAAGTAGCCAAGCTATAATTCTCTTATCTAGAAGAAACACCATCTTACAAAAATAAGGACCTGCATACAATCCAGTCAAGAGTAATAGCATTTTCAATCTATTCAAAAACAAATATACATGGCAGTTTTAATTTCTGAAAATGTCAAACTGGATCTGCTCCAAATTTACCATTTTTATTTTTTTTAAAAGTCACACTGGGGGGAAAGGGGGCAGGAGCTAGGTGGTGTGGTAGAAACAGCACTGGCCCTAGAGTCAGGAGGATCTGAGTTTGAATCTGGTCTCAGACACTTAGCTATGTGGCTTGGGCAAGTCGCTTAATCCAATTGCCTTGTAAAAAAATAAATACATTTTTTAAAAAGTCACACTTGGAATCCTCACCTTATTGGGTCTTAACATTTCAAACACTTGAAACAAAGAATTAGGGTAAGAAGAAAGATCCTCCCATAAAATATGTGTTCATTGTAAGCGGGTCTGCACAACGATTCTTGTCCTTGTAGTTTCCTTTTCAAATCAGCAAGAAAACTTTATGCGACTGGTTCTAGGACAAAAAGTGGATGGAAACTTAATGAAGAAATTCTTCCCATCTTCCAGCACAGTGCTGGGCATTTCTTACCAAAAAGCTGAAGCCTCGGGTTTTCATTTCCCATATTCTCTAGACAAAATTTGTTTTTACTTTCAGCTCTCCTTTAATTGAGTCTGTCTTTTGGTGATCTCCTAAAACATGACCCTGTTGATATGCTGGCCGATGAGTCAACATTTCTTCCAAAGTCACTCAGAGAATCAATGAGCTCCTTCAAAGGCCAGAAGCCCCTGCCCCAATGTATGCAGGAACCCAGTCCCTGGAGGCTTTGATGGGATCTTTTTCTATGGGAACTGCTTCCCTGGTCTTTGATCCCCCAATGCTTTGGATGGGATCTGGTACCAAGGAAGCCATTAACCAAAAGTTGTTGATAAACAGTTTTAAAAACAACCACTGAGGTTTCTGCTCTGAAATTTTTAATAGAACTACAAAAGGAGCCTACAGGATGACCAATCATGAACTCTGACATCATCAGATCATTTCCCAAAACTGCTCTTTCCCTCTCTACTCCCTCAGTCAAGAAAGGGAGCAGGATTCTTCAGACCAAGCTATTTATATCTTCATTGGCCAGCACCCACAGAAAGGCCAGGCCTCTTCCCGATGCTTCTGGCTCTGGTGACCCTGCTGACTTCTCAAAAGCTCAGAATGCTGCCGTCCTCTCTGGGGGAGTGGAATGGGAAGGGAATGTGCTGCCCTGCACTTCTCTCTTAATAAGTTACTTTGCTTTCAATGGAGTAACTCATGATGGAATGAACAATAATCTAACCTGAGCCCTGCCAGGCCTCATTTTATCCATCTAGTTTATAAGACTTGGAGATTTTTTTCATCTTTTTTTAAGTTTTTAGACCTGAAACCCTATTGATATGGATAGAACTTAGTATGCGAAATGAGCACATCAAAAAAAAAAAAAAAAAAGCAAAAGTATTCCTGAACTTCAATGTTGCTCATAGAACTAACCTGCTTCATCCAGCCATCCGGCTCTCCTCTACTAAAGCAGGGATATAACAACGACTCACAGTTTAGGAATCTTGTAAACATTGTTATCCCCATTTTACAGATGGGCAAACTGAGGCATGTCCAGTGTTGCAGCTAAACACTCTCCCTACCAGGTCCTTCTAATGCCTAGTTCTAGGAAGTCTCCTTCCTTTCAGAGTCCTAGGTCACAGGTCCTAGAGGTGGAAGACTACTCTAGGCATCTCTGAGGCTATCACATTCAATCCTTTCATTTTAAAGTTGAGGAAAGTGAAGTCTGGAGACATTAAATGATTTGCCTAAAATTAGAAAGGTAAAAAAAATGACAGCTATGATTCAGCTCCTGTTATTCCAAGGTCAGCACTCATTCCTCTGTTCTAGGCATTTGGTAGGGATGTCCCTAAAAAATCTCAGCAAAGGGAAAAATAGTAACTAAATTCATGTGGGGGGAACAAAAAGCTAAGCATTTCAAGGGAATTGGGGCACCTAGGTGATAAGGTGAATAGAGCACTAGCCCTGGAGTCAAGAGGACCTGAATTCAAATCCAGCCTCAGACATTTAAATACCTGTGTGACCTTAAACAAGTCACTCAACCCCATTGCCTTGAAAAAGAAAAAGAAAAGAAAAAGAATATAAAAGGAATTAATGAAAAAAATCAAAGGAAAATGGCCTGACCATACCAGATCTAAAATTACATTATAAAGCATCAGTCATCAAAATTGTTTGGTACCGGCTAAGAAATAGAGTGGTGGACCAGTGGAATAGACTAGATACAAAAGAAACAGGAGTGAATGTCTACAGTAATCTGCTGTTTGATAAACCCAAAGACTCCCTTTCTGGGATAAGAACTCACAAACCATAACAAAGGATGGCAGAAATTAGGCAAAGACCAACATCTCACACCCTATACCAAGATATGGTAGAAGTGCATCCAGGATTTAGACATAAAGTGTGAAAACATAAGCCAATTAGGAGAGCCAGGAATAGTTATCTGTCAGATCCATGGAAAGGAGAGCAGTTTATGACCAAAGAAGAGACTGATCATTATAAAATGCAAAATGGATAATTTTGATTATATTAAATTGAAAAGGTTTTGCTGAAAATAAAACCAATGCAACCAAGAAGGTAATAAGTTGGGAAACAATTTTTACAGCTAGTGTATCTGACGAAGGACTCATTTCTCAAATATAGAGAATTGAGTCAAATTTATAAGAATACAAATCACTCCTCAATTGCAAAATGGTCAAAGGATGAGCAGGCAATTCTCATATGAAAAAAATTAAAGCTACCTACAACCATATGGAAAAAATGCTCTAAATAATTCTTGATTAGAGAAGTACAATTTTTTTTGTTTTTTTGCAAGTCAGTGAGGTTCAGCAACTTGCCCAAGGTCACACAGCTAGGTAATTATTAAGTGTCTGAAGCCAAATTTGAACTCAGGTCCTCCTGACTCTAGGGACAGTGCTCCATCCACTGTAGCACCTACATACCCTGAGAAATGTAAATTAAAACAACTCTGAGGTACCACTTCACACCTATCAGATTGGTCAATATGACTAAAAAGGAAAATAATCCAAGGGGGGTGGGGAATGTGGGAAAACTGGTATATTAATGCATTGTTGGTGGAGTAGTGAACTGATGATTGATCTGGAGAGCAATTTGGAATTATGCCCAAAGGGCAATAAAACTGTGCATACCCTTTGATCCAGCAGTACCACTACTAGGTCTGTATCCCTAAGAGTCCCAAAGAGATCGTCATATGTACAAAAATATTAATAACAGCAGTGGCAATGAACTGGAAAATGAGGGAATGCTCATCAATTGTGGAATGGTTGAACAAAGTGTGGTGTATGAATGTGATGCAAGGCTATCATTCTATAATAAATCATGAGGGACAAGACTTCAGAATAGCCTGGAAAGACTTGCGTGATCTGGTGCTGAGCGAAGTGAGCAGAACCAGGAGAGCATTTTACACACTAACAGCAACATGGGATGCTGATCAGTTATGATGGACGTTTATTTTAGCGGCACAATAATCAAAGACAACTCTAAAAGACTAGCAATGGGAAATACCATCCATATCCAGAGAAGGAACCGCAAAGTTTAAATACTGGCTTCAATTTTTAAAAGTTGGCTTATGTATGATTTTTCTCTCTAATATTTTTCCTGTTTGATTTGATTCTTCTTTCACAACCTGATTAATACAGATTTCTGTTTTACAAGGTTATACATGAAAAACTCTATTAGATTGCTTTCTATCAGGGAGAGCAGGCAGGGAAGGGAGAAAATGTGAAACACAAAACTTTGTGACTATTGAAATAATAATAACATGAAGACTAAGGGAGAGTTTTACTATTAAAAAAAAAAAAACTCAGCAAGACCAAGGGATCCCACTGATCAATTAGGGACCTAAAAGTTGAGTTTCTCATTTGGTAAGGCTTTTTAAACCACTGGTGTGAACATCCACCACTATTCTGGAACTGATATTTTGGAGACTAAATCAGTGGGTGAGAGGTCTTTCAGGCCAAATCTCTCCCCACACTGCCACACATCCTCTCCATGTCAGAGGTCAAAGGATCATAGAACTTAAAGGGACCTCACAGCCATCCCATCTGCCCTATTATTTAATAGATGAGGAAAGGGAAGTAAAGAGACATTAAATGACTTGCCCCTGGTCACACAGGTAGTCAGTATCAGAGGTGGGATTTGAGCCTAGGTCTTATTTTACAGGATCTCATTCAGAAATTAGTCTTCCATGAGCCTTCTCTCCCTTCTCTACCCCACAAACAAAAAATAATGGGTCTTCTGGACACTCTGCAAGCCCTGAGAAGTTCCAAACTGTTACACTCAAAGTTTCCTTTCATGTTTCTTGTTGGAACTTTGCCTTGACCTTCATTTTTCCTGAGCAAATCTGCAGCAATAATCTGAACCAAGAGATAGCAGCCATGCTCTCAGGGCCAGCTCAAAGGGCTGGCATACCTTCTCACTGGTTCAAGGCCACCTGCCTGAGCTTTGGATGGCTTCTAGAATCCAGGAGGAGATAAGCTCCCCCTGGTTAACACTAAGAAAAAGTGCTCAAAGGTTTCTCCTGCCCTTGCCTGTCACCCTGCACAAGTAGCCTGTACAGGCAGATCACAAAGCCCCTCTATCGGGGCCATCCCAAAGCTGAGTGCTCCAGTTTCTAAGAGGTCAGTCAGCAGCTGAAAAAGTCCGTCTTATTTTCTTTGGGCATAGTTTGTCTGGGGAAGGTCTTGAGCTTGTGCCAAGGCTGCCGAGGCCAAGGACCTTTGAACAACAGTTTGTGGAGTTTTCATTCATTCAATCAAGTCTGTTTTCGAACTGAGCATTGGAGATTCAAAAGGAGACAAAAGACCATCCTGCCCTCAAGAAACTCACTATCTATCAGGCCAGACAAAATGTAAACAAATATAGAGAAAGGGAGCTAAAGAAGACCAGATAAAGAGCAAGAGGAGTTGAAAGATGCCAGGCCCAGATCACAACCTACTGACCGTGTGACCTTGGGCAAATCACAAGCTCTCTGAGACCCCCACTACTTCTGAATCTTAGTATCTTCCCACTAAGATGGTGTTTTTATGGTGCCTCCCCAAGGAGATCATGAGCTCCTTGAGAGCAGGGACTATTTGGGGGGGGGGGGCAGATGAGTTTAATACAGTGTCTAGCACATAGTAGGCACTTAAAATGCCTCTTGGCTTGATTTGAGCCTCAATTTCCTCACCTATAAAAGGGAGCTAAATAATGCCTGTAGTTTCCCTGCTACAAAGGTCAGAATCAAGGTGGAAAGGCTTTGGGGAAACTTTTTGTGACCACTTGAGGGGAAGCCCCAGACAAGAGTCATCCCAGTCAAGGCATCTCTTCCCTCCCTCTCAGTGGATGGAGCTCTCTCTCTGACGTAGACTTCTTCCCCCTCTTTCTGGAGCCTGTATCAGCCACTTCGATGGCAGGCTCTGGTCTTTCTGTGATTCCCTGACAGTGGCACCCAGTAGGCACTTTCAACAGCATGCCTGTGGATTGATATGGATGGGACCACAGACCCATTGGAGGCCATCAGCGGGCCTCAGAGCCAGACCAAGATCTCCACTCTGGAACTAGAAGGAAGCTCCCTGGCTATCAGATGACAGGTGAGGAGCTTGAGGCCCAGGAAAGGAACTTGGCCAAGGAGCTTAGTGTCAGAAGCAGGGTTATGCCCCAGAGCAGCAGCACTTTTCCTCAGTACTCAATCCCTGTTTCAGCTGTGACCAGTGAATGAGGATAGAAAGAACAAAGGGCCTAGATTGACCCCAAGGTCCCTGAGATCCCTTATCAGGGAAGAGAATGCAGAGAACAGAGGGAGAGTCAGAGGCTCAGGGAAGGGCTGGCATTCTAGGGCTGGCTCTTCTCTGAGCTGGAATCTCTTCTCTGGGACCTTTCAGAAGGATCTAAGAAGAGTGAGAAGTTTTGGCCAGAAGAGGCAGCCAGACCCCTCACTATCCCACCAAGGCTTGGCCCTGCTGCTGTGTGTTGGGGAACAAAGGGTCCTTCCAGAGCCTCCTAGGACCTCCAGCTTTCATCCTTGCATTTGGCCCTGGGATGCTGGAGTTGGCCTTGGTGCCAGGCAGGTCTCTGTCTCTTTTCTTTTTCCTTTCCCACGCTCTGCCTCGAATTGATTTTGAAACTCTCAGGGAACACACTGGGGAGTGGAGGAAAGGCCAGTGGGAGGCAGAAAGGCCTCTCCCTTCTAGGTTGGGGTCACTCAGCTAGCCAGTCTCCCCCTGCCCCCCCCAGGGCAGCCAGAGCCCCCACGCTGACCCTCAGGAAGGCATCTGAGCGCCTTAGCTGGGAGTCTGGAGCCCTTTCGGGGTCGTTGGCTAATACATAAGTAGAAGGGGGAGGGGAATCGGACCTCAACAATGGTCAGTGGGGAGAGGGTCCAAAGCACTGGGGAGTCTCAGCCGGACTGCCTGGGCCAGCCCGACTGCCTCGGCAGGCCTGCCTGGGCCGGACTGCTGCTTGCCCCCAGTGAGCCTGGGCCAAAAGTGGCCTCCACCCGGGTCCCCAGAGAAGGGAAGGGCCCGGGCAGGACGGGATTGCTGCCCTCGCTGGCAGCGGCCCTTAGGAGCAGATGAGGAAACTGAGGCCGGGAAAGTCTAGGAGATGCCCGCGGCTGCATCCCCCCAGAGGGGCGTGAAGCCGGGCAAGAGCCTGGATGCCCTCGCCCCCCCCAGGCCCCCTCACCTCGCCGGGAGCGATGTCGAAGGCCTGGGCGATCCTGGCGTAGAGCTCGTGGATGTTGGAGAAGCCCTCCACCGTGGCCGTGGCGCTGCCGTGGGCCAGCTGCGTGGGGAACCGCAGCGGGGGCCTGGGCTGCTCCTCCAGGCCGGGGGCCCCCGCGCCCCCCGCGCCCCCCGCGCCCTCCAGCAGCCGGGCCTGCTCCCGGGGCCGCTCCTTCTTCTTGGCCCGCAGGCCCAGCGGCATCTCGGGGGGCGGCGGGGGGCCTCTCGGACCCGCACCCAGGCGGCGGCGGCGGCAGCTCGGGAGCGGGAGCGGACTTTGGCCCAGCGGCCGGGGCGGGGTGCGGCCCAGGTGAAGGGCCGCCCCTGCCCAGCGGCAGCCTTCCTCCTCCTCCTCCTCCTCCCAGCCGGGCCGGGCCTCGCCCCCCGGGGTGCCCCTGAGGAAGACGCGGGATGGGACTGGGGGGAAGCTCGGGAGGGCGGAGGGGGCCTGCACAGGGGCCGGCCCTCCGCGGGGAGCGGGGCTCCTCGAGGGAAGAGAGAAACTTCTTCTGGGCAGGGGGTCCCGGGGGGCGGGCGGGGGGCGGGCGCGTCTACGCGGCCTCCCCAGAAGAGGCGCTAATCAAAGCCAGTCCCGCCCTGGGGCACCCCGCTTCCTTCTAGCCCCGGACCGCGCCCCACAGGCTCCCCAGATGCCCGCACGAGCCTTGGCCCCGAGGCCCGACCGAGGGCCTTCCTGATCCCGGCCCGGGGCCGGGCGGGGGTCCTACAAGGACCACCGAGCCAGGGGGCAAGGGAGGCAGGCCTGACCCCGAGGCCGAGCCGAGGCCTTTGTGGCTGGGGGTGACGGCTCCAACCTCGAGGCCCCTTGGCTTCTGGGCTGCCCCCCACTGCCTCGTGAGCCCCCTCCACCCTTTGCTCCCACTGAGGCTGCCCGCGGAAGGGAGACAAGCCAAGCCTAGCCCCGTTTTGTGGATGAGGAAACTGAGGTTCGGGGGGCGGTCTGAGCGAAAGCACATGGTTTATAAAGCTGGAGGAAGAATTTGAGGGTCCAGAGAGGCTGCCTGGGGCCGGGCTGGATGGAAGTCGCCCGGCTTGGGGCCCATCTAGATGGGATTTGGGGGGGCGGGGGGGCTAGCAGGGGGACTTCCTCTGGGGCAGGGGAAGATGCTCCCAGCAGGTCCCTCAGGAAAACCTGCTCCTACAGGAGAGGCCAGGCAGCTCCCAGGGGCTGGGCTCCTGGGTTTATCTCTTCTGCCCTTTGTGCCAGTCCCAGGAAGAGGCCCCTTCTTCCCTCAGCTTTCCTTCCTCTTAACCCTTTCGAGCTTATTATGCCCCTGAAAGATGTCTCCAAATTTCCCAAGACTGTTTCAGGTGCCAAAGCCAATGACCTCCAGCCTGATTCTCCTCCACCTCTCTGCAGCCTTTGGCACCCATCATCCTTCTCTCCTCCTTGATACGGGTTCCCCACACCCCTTTCTCCCCTGGTTCTCCCACCCCTCTAACGAGCCATCCCAGCCTCCTTTGCAGATCCTCAGCCAGATCACTCACCCTGGATGTCCCACAGGGATCTGTCCCGGTGATCAGCTCCACGGATTGAATAACCATCTCCAGGCCAATAATTCTCTAATTTCTCTATTCTGCCTCAACTTCTCCTCTACCTCCAATCTCACATCTCCAACTGCCTTTTAGATTTCTCAAAGTGGACTTTCAGTAGATATTTTAAGGCCAACATGTCCAAAACTAAACTCATTGTCTTTTCCTTTAGCCTCCTTCCGCTACCATGTTTATTATCATTCTCCTAGCACCTCAGGCTCTCAACTAGGAATCTTTTGCACTCCTCACTAACCCTCATTGCGCATATCCAATATGGTGCTAAGGCCTCAGAACCTCCTCAGATGGAATCCTTTTCTGACACTGAGCTCACACCTGGATTATTGCTATTCTTGGCAGGGGAGGTTCACCTTTTTCAAGTTTCTCACCATTCCAGTCTATTTCTCAGCACTCTACTCAGTCACTAAAGTGATTTTTCACAGGCCTGACTGTTTCAACCCTCTGTTCAATCATCTGCATGAGCAAATACAAAATCCTTTGCTTGTCACTTCATAACCTGGTCTCCTACTTTCGCAGTCTTCTTCCTCCACAGGAACTTTGATCCAGTGATATCACTTTCTGGCTTTTCCATGAACAAGAATCTCATTTCTTGTTCTCCCTGGCACTCCCCCCCCCCCCCCCCATGCCTGAAATGCTCTCCCTCCTCCACTCTGACTAGTCACTTCCCTGGTTTCCTTTAAGGACCAACAAAAATCTCATCTTTTACAGGAAGCCTTTCCCCATTCCTCCTGGTTCTAATGCCTAAGCCTCTGCTCATTGTTTTCCATCGTTTTCTCTTGGATATTTTGGTAGCTGTTTCCCTCATTAGGCATGAGCTCAGGGAGGGCAGAGACTATCTTCTGCATCTTTTTGTGTCCCCAGCACTTAGTTCAGGAGCTGGGGAACATAGTAGGAACTTATTAAATGACTGAGCATTATTCCTGTAGGACACATATAAAAAACACATACAGGAAGCAAATGACATCAGAAATATAATTGGGGTTCAAAAGACTTTTGCTTCTATTCCCTGCCTACAGGGAAGCCTACAGGCAGCATGCTCATTGTGAGACTCTAGAAATAGATGCATAGATAGATGGAGGGAGAGAGAGACAGAGAGAGAGAGAGAGAGAGAGAGTGGGGGATAGGTAGATAGACCCATGCAAGGGCATGGAGGGGGCCATTGTGTCTGGAGGGCTGGATTAGGAATTAGCAAAACATGAGTTCCTGTCCCATTTCTGACACTTCCTAGCTATGTGACCATTGACAGCTCACAACCTCTCAGAGCTTCAGATGACTTTCTAAGGCAGTAAGAAAGGGAAGAATGGGTGTGTGAAAATTAAGGGAGGGATTAACCTTAAACAAAACAAACTCTACCTAAAATAAGCAAAACTATCTTTTCCTAGTGGCAAGAAATGGAAACTGAGGATGCCCATGAAGGAAAAATGACTGAAGAATTCAGAGGCATGGATTGTGATGGGGCAATATTTTACTAGAAGAAATGATAGGGGGCGGAGCCAAGATGGCGACAAGAAAGTATCAAGTCTTAGACGCTCTCTGATAAAACTTGAAATTAAGGACTCTAACTAAACTTTCGAGAGACAGAACCCACAAAGGGACCCAGTGAGGCAGTTCTCCTACTCAAGGTCACCTGGAAAAGAGCAGAAAGGCTCTGCTCCCCGGGGACAGAGGGGCAGCCCGCCAGAGGGGTCGCCCGCCAGAGTGAAAGAACTTCAGCCTCCCAGAGGCAGCCCCAGGGTGCTGGGAGCCGTGGCTCACAGCAGCAGGGGAGTCTCCTGAGCTGCACCCTGGGGAGCACTGGGCACAAAGTGGGGGAACAGCGGGGGACCTCTGCCAGAGCGAGCACGTGGAGCCCAGCCCTCAGGGCACACAGCCAGCAGCTTGGTCTTTCCCCAGCCCTGATCCAGAAACAGAAGCAGGCAGAGCGGGTAAGCAGGAACCCTCAGGGCATGAGCCCATTGAGCTGAGGGAGGGGAGTGAAGAGAGACTGCCGAGCTCTGTCCTCTGCCTCTGGAACAGGACTCTGGGGCTCTGACCACATTCAGATCCTAATCTCAGTCTAGGCCCCCCATAGAACAGCAGCAGCCCCCCCACCTCGGCCCCGTGACAGAGGGGGGTGCACCTGGTCATTCACAGACCAGGAGGGAGGACAGAGCCTCACACACTGGGACCCTCGTGGGAGTGTCCCAAAAGCTCAGGAAGCACCCCAAAACCAGGCCCAGGCTGGAAAAATGAGCAAGCAGAGAAACAAGAGGAAGACCATTGAGAAATATTTTGCATATGAGTCCAAGAAGGATCGAAATACTCAGTCTGAAGATGAGGAAGCACAAGCTCCTGCATCTAAAGACTCCAAGAAAAAACAGAAATTGGGCTCAGGCTATGACAGAACTCAAAAAAGACTTTGAAAATCAAATGAGGGAGTTGGAAGAAAAACTGGGAAAAGAAAGGAGAGAGATGCAGGAAAAACATGAAAATGAAGTAAGCAGCTTAGTCAAGGAAATCCAAAAAAATGCTGAAGAAAATAGCATGCTAAAAACCAGCTTAGGTCAAATGGATAAAACAGTTCAAAAAGTTATTGAGGAGAAGAATGCCTTAAAAAGCAAAATTGGCCAGATGGAAAAAGAGATAAGAAAACTCTGAGGAGAACAAATCCTTCAGACAAAGAATAGAATTCAGGGAGATTGATGAATTTACCAGAAATCAGGAATCAATACTTCAAAACCAAAAAAATGAAAAAATTAGAAGAAAATGTGAAATGTCTCATTAAAAAAACAACTGATATGGAAAACAAACTTAGGAAAGATAATTTAAAAATTATTGGAATACCTGAAAGCCATGATCAGGAAAAGAGCCTTGACATCATTTTCAAAGAATTACTACAGGAAAATTGCCCTGATATTCTAGAAGAAGAGGGCAAAATAGAAATGGAGAGAATCCACCGATCCCCCAGAGAAAGAGATCCCAAAAAACCAACCCCTAGGAATATTATAGCCAAGTTCCAGAACTCCCAAGTCAAAGAGAAAATATTACAAGCAGCCAGAAGGACACAGTTCAAATATCGTGGAGCTGCAGTCAGGATCACACAGGACTTAGCAGCAACTACATTGGAAGCTCCTAGGGCTTGGAATATAATATACCGGAAGGCAAAAGAGCTTAGAATGCAGCCAAGAATGAACTACCCAGCAAGGCTGAATGTCCTCTTCCAGGGAAAAAGATGGACTTTAAATGAAGCAGGGGAATTTCAAATGTTCCTTTTGGAATGGCCAGAGCTGAACAGAAGGTTTGATCTTCAGATACAGGACTCAGCTGAAGCATGGAGATTGGAGGAGAGGGGGGAAATATGAGGGACTTCATGATGATGAACTGCATGTATTCCTGCATAGAAAAATGACATTGATAATATTCATATGAACCTTCTCAGTTAATAGAGCAGGTAGAGCTTTTATAGTTGAAGCATAGGAGAAAGCTGAATTCGAAGATAAAATATGGTGTAAAAATGGAGTCAATAGAAAAAAAAGGGAAATGTAATGGGAGAAAGAAAAAGGAGAGGGGGAATAGACCAAGATATTTCATATAATAAGTTTTTTTCTTTATTACAATGAGCTATTGCAATGATATGGAAGGGGGGAGGCAAGGGGGAATGAGGGAACCTTTGCTCTCATCAGAGGTGACTAGGAGAGAAAACAGCATATATACTCAATGGGGTATAGACAACTGGAGTAAGAAGGAGGGGGCAGCAGGGGGAAGGGGTGGGGATGTGAATAAAGGAGAAGAGGATGGACCATGGGGGGGAGAGTGGTCAGATATAACACATTTTCTTTTTTACTTCTTGCAAGGGGCTGGGATTGGAAGGCCTGTCCAGGACCATAGGGCCAGGTGGATTCTGGACCTAAGGGGTGGTATGGGGGCTCAGGGCTTTTTGGCCCCAGGACCAGGGATCTGTCTGCTGCACCACTCAGCTACCCTACAGCAGAGTCAGAGTGAAAGGAGAGAGAAAATATAGTACATGGTAGTAGAGAAATAAGAAAGGAGGGAGTTGCGATCAGCAATGGCAACGGTGGAAAAATATGGAAGCAATTTTTGCGATGGACTTACCATAAAGAATGCGATCCACCCATGACAGAGCTGTTGGTGTTGGAACAAAGACTGAAGCACATTTATTATTATTAGTATTTGGGGGAGGGTGCAGGGTAAATGGGGCTGGGTGGCCTGCCTGGGGCCACATAGCAGGGTGATCTTTGGGTGTCTGAGGCCTGATTTGGACCCAGGTGCTCCTAGCTCAAGGGCCAATGCTCTGTCTGCCACCTAGCCACCCCTACTATGATTACTATTTTATTTTATTTTGGGTCTTTTTTTTTCTTCTTTTTGGTTTTTGCAGGGCAGTGGGGTTGGGGTGGCTTGCATGTCACACGGCTGGGTGATTGTTGGGTGTTCAGGGATGGATGTGGTCTCAGGTGCTCGTGGCTCCAGGGCTTATGCTTCGTCCATTGTGCCACCTGGCCATACCTACAATTATTACTATTATTTTTTTTAATTTTAATTTTTTTCTCTCCCCTTTACTTTATCGCCCAAGCAAGTCTATCTATATTCATGGGGGAGGGGTATTTTGTTTACTCTTAAACAATAATATTTTATTAATGTAAAAAAAATTTGTACAAAATGAGAATAAAAAAGTAAAATAAAATAAAACATAAAAAAACAAAACATTTATATTGATCAGAAAAAAAAAGAAATGATAAAGGGGATTCTTTCAGAAAAACCTGAGAGGATCTGTTTGAATTCATGAATAGGTGAGTAGAACAGAGAAGTTTATATACTGACAATAACAGTTGAAGGACTTAGGAACTCTGATCCATGCAAAGATCATACACTATTTCAGGGAACTCATGATGGAACCTGTTACCCACTCGGTGATCGATTCAGGCTATAGGTAGTTTTTGGACATGACCAAAAACTGGAATTTGTTTTGCTTGACTATTCATGTTTGTGAGAGATTTTGTTTTTCTTTCTTCTTCATTGGGGAGAAGAGGAGGTAAGGAGAGGAGGATTTTTGTGGATTGAAAAAATAATACTTAATGGAAAATAACCCCACAAAATATATAGGATTACAAAGGAAGCCAATTATATTGAAATTGAATATTAGAGAAAGGCAAAGCAGAAACTGACTGTAGCTATAAGACAGAAGAGAGAACCTACCAACCAGCTTCAATTCTGAAAAGATAAGCATAGGAGTTGGAAGCAAGGAGTGGTCACAGGATGGACACCAATGACATGTGAGCTGAGGTTGGCTAAGGAATAAAAAAGGCATTTTGGGCTCTGTTGGGGAAAAAAAGGAGATCAAATTTCTCTCATCACACTCAGCTTAGACCAGTGTATACCATGGAAACAATGTAAAGGCTAACAGACTGCCTTCTGTGTGGGGGTGGGGGGAGGGAAGCAAGATTAGGGGAAAAATTATAAAATTCAAAATAAATAAATTAAAATTTTTTTAAATGATCAAAGATTGTTGCTAAGATGCCTAGTACAGCAGGACAGAGAAGAGAGGGAGTGGCTCAATCCTTGTTTGATTTCTGTTTTCTTTGCCAAGAATAATGACCTTTGGATAGTTGAGGAAGGACAGAACAAACATGACTAATAGGAAGTTGATATCTGAGATTGACAAGGAGACTGCAAGAGAGCCCCTTGTTGCTCATAGTAAGTTCCAGTCACCTGGATCAGATGAATTACATCCTAACAGATCAAAAAGATTGGTAGATGGTGTGCTAATCTATCATAGGGCAGCTAGGTGGCACAGCTAGATAGAGCCCTTGCCTTGAGGTCAGGAGGAGTTTGAATCTAGCCTCAGGAACTTGACATTTACTAGCTGTGTGACCTTGGGCAAGTCATTTAACTCTGATTACCTCATATCCTGGTTCATATCTAAGTTGTCCTGATTCCTATCTGGCCACAGGACCTAGATAGTTCTGGAGGACAAAGTGAGACTAGTGACTTAACACAGCCCCATCCGACCCCACTCCAATCCAATTCTTGTGCTTGTCATGGCATCACCTCTCTGATGTCACAGTCTTCTTTGAAAATGAAGGACTTTGGGGCGGCTAGGTGGCATAGTGGATAAAGCACTGGCCTTGGAGTCAGGAGTACCTGGGTTCAAACCGGTCTCAGACACTTAATAATTACCTAGCTGTGTGGCCTTGGGCAAGCCACTTAACCCCGTTTGCCTTGCAAAAAAACCTAAAAAAAAAAAAAAAAGAAAAGAAAAGAAAATGAAGGACTTTACAGGATCTCATTCAGAATTGGTCTTACATGTGACTTTCCTCATTTCTCTACCTCACCCAATTCAAAAATGAAGGACAAACATCAGTGCTGCACACTGGAGAAGGATAAATATCCTTATTCAAAAACAAGCAAGAGAATAGGAGTGGTGTTTAAAGGGTTTGCCTTGAAGTTTTGAGAATTGTTACTGGAAAGAAAATAATTGAAGTATAAACATTTTAATATAAAATAATTTTAATGTAAATTTTGCCTATCTAGAATATGTAAATAAGCAAAATGCACTAACCTCAAAACAAGCTATATTTTCAACTCACAATGAACTCAACGGAAATGGGGACTCTTCTTGAATGGAAACCACACTAATCTTCCCTGCCAGTTCTCCTAGAATGCTGTCAGTTTAAAGGTTCCACATTCTGGGATTCTAGCCCTTAAGAAATACTCTGAGCCAAAAAGGCTTGAGTCCAACTAGAAGAAAGCCTGCAATCTAGACCAGTGAGCTTGACTTCCTTTCTTGGAAAAATTCTAGAACATACAAGATTAAAGAGATTTTAAGTGAATCTACTATTGGACAAAAAAGGGCCCAGACACCAAACATGCTGACCAGGACCCCACCCAAGGTCTCATCTCCTGCCCTTTCTTCCTCATCCCTGAGGAAGAAGATGGCGATGGCAATGGTGGTGAGTGCAATTGTCACTGGGTGAAGGGCCACTAGGCTAGTAAACTCTCTCCCTTCTCTTTTCTGAATCCTTATAATTTGTCTAGAAGAAAGAATACTTCCCCTGCCATTACTCTTCATTGCCTCTGCTGCACCCTTATCTGTTTCCTCTGAAATCTGGCCCTTTCTAAATGATCTGTTGCTCTCACTCTCCTTCCTCCTTGCAATCAGTGAAATCTGGTTCCTTCCAGAAGACAACAGCATCCTTGGCCACAGACCTCTAAGAAGCATTAGATGCTTTCTCACATCTGCAGATCAATTAGATCAGGCTAAGAGGAAGCCTGCTTCTTGTTCCTCCTTGCCATTCCCAGACCCTCCCCTTCCATTCAGCATCTTCTTTTCCTTTACACTTCTGTCTATCCACATGCTTTTGGCACTTATCATCAGATCCTTTGTCCTCTTTTCTCAAAGAGTTCAGCATAGTCTTTCTAGCTCTGCACTTATCCTTGGGGATATCAATATGCATCGTGATCAGTCTCAATGAATTTCAAGAAGTTCAACCAAGAGGGCCCCCCAACTCATCATTCTCCCTCATTCCCATGCATGACTTTCACCTTCACTCTTCCTCAGACTTAGATGAAGGTGACCATAGCCTTGGAGTCTTCAATATCCACAAAAGTTCCACTTCCAAGATCCAGAATTCTGAAGTCCTTCTCTCTGACTTGGCAGGCTCTATTATGAGCACTAATGGGTTTTGTAGGAAAATGAGATCAGCCAGTCAGGGCTGGGCCTGACTTTGATATCTTTTCCTCCTCCTTTCCCTTGACCCTCTTTCATGTCTAGATCAATTTTACATCTTGTTGCCTCCATTTGAACATCTCTCATACTTCACCCAGGTTTGTTTCTTCATTCAACAGTCTACACCATAGTGTGACAGCCACCCATCTGGACTATTGTAACAGTCTCCTAATCAGTCTTCCTGCCTCAAATCTGTCCCTGATCCAATCCCTCCTCCAAACAGTTGCCCAATGGTTTTCCCAAAATACAAGCTTGACCACATCATACCACCCTCACCCCAATGGCTCCCCTTTTTCTCAAAGATAAACTATAAACTCCTGAGTTTGGGAATGAAATGACTTAGCCCCTTCCTGTCATCTTATACCTCCCATTTAAACTAGTCTTCTTACTATTTCTTTTTTTTTATTTTAGAAAGGTTTTATTTATTTTGAGTTTTACAGTTTTTCCCCTAGTCTTGCTTCCCTCCCCCACCCCCCACAGAAGGCACTTTGTTAGTCTTTACATCATTCCCATAGTATCAGTGATCTAAGTTGAATGGGATGAGAGAGAAAGCATATCCTTAAGGAAGAAACATATAGTATGTGATATAGCAGAATTACATAATAAGATAACTTTAAAAAAAATAAAGGTAATAGTCTTTGGTCTTTGTTCAAACTCCACAGTTCTTTCTCTGGATACAGATGGTATTCTCCATTGCAGAGAGCCCCAAATTGTCCCTGATTGTTGCACTGATGGAATGAGTGAGTCCATCAAGGCTGATCATCACCCCCATATTGCTGTTAGGGTGGACAATGTTCTGGTTCTGCTCATCTCACTCAGCATCAATTCATGCAAATCTGTCCAGGCTTCCCTGAAATCCCGTCCCTCCTGGTTTCTAATAGAACAATAGTGTTCCATGACATACATATACCACAGTTTGCTAAGCCATTCCCCAATTGAAAGACATTTACTTGATTTCCAATTCTTTGCCACCACAAACAAGGATGCTATGAATATTTTTGTACAGGTGATGTTTTTACCCTTTTTCATCACCTCTTCAGGGTATAGACTAGTAGTGATATTGCTGGATCAAAGGAGATGCACATTTTTGTTGCCTTTTGGGCATAATTCCAAATTTCTCTCCAGAAAGGTTGCATGAATTCACAGCTTCAACAACAATGCATTAGTGTCCCAGATTTCCCACAGCCCTTCCAGCATTGACCATTGTCCTTTCTGATCATATTGGCCAGTCTGAGAGGTGTGAGGTGGTAGCTCAGAGATGTTTCTGATACAGAACTATTCCTTCTTCTCACTGTGCTTGGAATCCTATAAGCAGACAAGCTTGCTTGGGTGAGCCAAGACAGGACCTCCAGGGCCAGGCTGCCTCTACTGTTGCCTGATTACAGTCAGCAATCATCAATTCTAAGAAACAGATCTTCCTAAATTCAAGCAGCTATATTGGAGAGCTCGAATATACTGATGGGCTCATTCTAGAACCTGAGACACCAAGCTATGCTTTGAGTGGCCAAGAGACCTGGAGTTGCTGCTCAGTCGATGCAAACTGACAGGAGAAGAACATCTATTCATCAGACTCCTAACTTGCCTAGGAATCTTCCCTACTGTCCAGGAGACCACAAGTATGAGAGGACTATATGATCCTTTTGTAATTGTTAATAGTTGTAGCAAACTTTTATTAAAGTAGGTGAGGTATTGTGCTTGCCCGACGAACTCAGGGGGCTGAAAGAGATGTCCATTTTTGATTATGACTACTGGGCAGATTTTAGTTGGATTATTATCTATGAAGATATTTGTAAGTGTTGCAAACATGCTTACAGAAAACATGCAAACATACTTACACACATGTGTGCACACATATATGTGTTTTTTCCCCTTTGGACATGACCAATGCCAGGGCTGGGATTGGAAGAAAGAAAAGGCAGATTTTTGTGGACTAAAAACAACATTTTAAAGAGTGTTGTTCATGGTCTTCCTTCTCAGACTTGGACATATCAGATTCTGCAGGACAGATTTATCAGTGCCCCAGTTGTTCCCATTGCCCGTTTCTAGAAGGAGAAAACCTTCATGACTGGAAACCAATCCAAAGTTGTCAGTTGTTCTCTCAGTTGTCAGTTGTCCAGATATGCCTGTTAGCATAACTTTACAAGGAAAGAGAGATGTCCAGAGTGATGCATGACATGCCTGCGATCAAGCCCTCTTACATATTTATATGGCATTCCTTTTCCCAATCATTTTTGACTCTAATTCTAATCTAAGAACAGAAATAGCCAAACCACTGAGGGCTAAGTGGATGGGTACATGGCCCATTTTTATGCATCCCAGAAGTAACCCTGCTTAGACTGAAAATAACAGTAGTAAAAAGAGGGCACTTCCCGAAATGCCTGTGAATTTCCTTAGGACACACATAAACACAATGAAGAGATTCTTGGGGGGGGGGGCAGGGATCAAACTGAAGCTTGCTTAAAAGGGAACACACCCTTCAATTCCCAATGTTATTTTCTTTTCATTCATTTGATACTAGCTAAAAGGAAAGAAATCCGAGGAAAAGTCTATTGCAAAATGGTTCAGTATTTTTTTGTCATTCCATTTACAATCTATTAAAAATGGTTTGGATGCTGGTGAGGATAGAGAAATAAATAATTGCCATGCTCCTCCTCATTGCAGGTAATATTTTGTTGGTAAAACATCTTTTTATAATTACCCCTCTACTCAACACTACTACTCAGGGAAAGTACATTGAAATCATATCCTCTAACAGTAAGAAAAAGGGCCTGTTTCCATTTTTATCTATCCTGAGCTCTTAGTCTCCATAGGCATAATTTATTAGGACACTGGAGCTGCCCTGAGTTTTTTGTTAAAATAATGTTCATTACACAAGCACCTCATAATGTCTTTATGTGCTTTTAAAACACTGGATTTTTTTTTATCAACAACTTTAATAAATTGAAGTTGCAGATATGATGGGAAAAAATCTGTAAAAAGCATTTAGAAGCAAACTGAACTTCCATCCCATAATTGATTTGGACTTCTGTTAGTCATTTATTCATTGGACAATTTATCTTCTTGGGTTTTTTTCCCTTTGGCCCAGGAACTGAATGGGAATACATTGTAGGATGTAATGATCTTGATCCATAATTAGTTTACTTACAATTTTTCCTACTATAATCTAAAATTTACATATAATGATACATACAAGGACTTCAGGCTAGAAAAATGGGTACCCATGCCTTGCAAAAAATAAATGAGAAGCCAGAGGAGAAAGTAAGACATCATTAATATACCTTGAGATCATCATTCATCAATTTCCCAGCACTCAGCATGATGTGGTTTCATTCATCTCCTTAAGTCATTGCTTTACTTTCTCTACTTGGAATGAACAAACCAAAATAAGAAGAGAGTCCCCTTTTAAACTTTGGTAAATGCTTATGTTATTAAATTTCAGTGACATCACACATTGAATAGATTTATAAAACTAAAGGGAGAGAAAAGCAAGGGTTATAGCCTGAATTACTCAAGTAACTTCAGTAGTTTGAACGAGTTCTTTGAAAGTAAATAAATATCTACATCTCTTTTATAGGTATAATAGAAGTTTATAATAAAACGCTGAATTGACAGATGGGTCAGAATTTCCAGATATTTGAAATCTTCTACTCTTGCCTAATCTAATCATGCATCTGTGAAGCATTTAATTTAAATTATGATATATACATTTTGTTAAAACAACAACTTCCAAGGCATTGAAAATGGAAGTTTCTATACTATGTAAGAACTTCTAATTTTGGAACAATTTTTTTTAGGTTTTTGCAATGCAAATGAGGTTAAGTGGCTTGCCCAAGACCACACAGCTAGGTAATTATTAATTGTCTGAACCCAGGTACTCCTGACTCCAAGGCCGGTGCTTTATCCACTACGCCACCTAGCCGCCCCTGGGACAATTTCTTTTGTTAAAAAAAAAAAAGTTTTTTATTTACCCATTACATGCAAAGAGAGTTTTCAACATTCATCCTTTTGCAAGTTTCTGAGTTTCACATTTTACCAACCTCTTCCCTTGGCAGCAAACAATCTGACAAAGGTTATACATGTAAAATCATGTTTAATATAGTTCTATATTAGTCAAGCTGGGAAAGAAGAACCAGAACTAAAGGGAGAAAAACATGAGAAGGAAAAAACTATAAAAGAAGCTTTAAAAAGTGAACATAGTATGTTTTTCTCTGCATTCAGAATTCATAGGTCTTTTCTCTGGATGTGAATGTTATTTTCCTTAGCAGGCCTTTCAGAATTGTCCTTGGTCACTGATCTACTGAGAGGGGCTGCTTTGATCAGTTAATTTGACCATAGTTGATCATCTCACAATGTTGCTGTGTGTACAACATTCTCCTAGTTCTGCTCACTTCCCTCAGCATCAGTTCATTCAAGTCTTTCTATGCTTTTCTGCAGTCAGGACACTCAAGATTTCTTTCAGAGCAATAGTACACCATATCATATGTCATAGTTTATTTAGTCTTTCTTCAATGATGGAAAATCCCTCAGTTTTTTATTCTTGCCATTACAAAAAGAGTTGCTATATTTTTTGTACTTATGGGTTCTTTCCCCTTTTTATGCTCTCTCTGGGATAGAGACCTAGAAGTGGCATTGCTGGATCAAATGGTATGCATAGTTTATTACCCTTTGTGTATACTTTTTTTTGGAACAATTTTTAAATCTTTACTATAGTGACAAACTCATAGAATTGAACATCAATGATATGCTCAGTTTATGGACAGATCAAATCCAGGAATTAAAGTTACCAAAAAATTAGGTCTGGTCTATGACCAAAGTCACTATCACACATACTTTTTTTTGTTTAAACCTTGGTTAATATTGTCTTTGTTTTGTGGAATATTTGAAAATTTTTTAAGTCAAAAAGTTGAATGTCCCTTTTAAAAATCTATTTAAAAGTCTCTTTCTTTTTTCAGTTCCAAATTCTTTCCTTTCCCTAACCCTCCCATATCCAAAGAGAAGACAAAACAAAAGACCTAATAAAAATAGGTATAGTGATACAAAACAATTCACTCGCTATTCATCCTCCCTCCCCCAAAAAAGAAACAAAAAGAAAGATATATTTCAATCTGCACTGAGATTATCAGTTTTGTTTTGTTTTGTTTTATCCACAGGTGGATAGTTTGTTTCATCATGAAATTATGGAATTAAAATTGTGGTGGGTCATTGTGATGATCAGCTACTAACACTTCCATAATTGTTTACCCTTATAACACCGTTATTGTACATGTGGATTGGCCTCCTGGTTTTGCTCACTTCACTTTAACACTTCCATAATTATTTACCCTTATAACACCGTTATTGTACATGTGGATTGGCCTTCTGGTTTTGCTCACTTCACTTCACATCAGTTCAAACAAGTCTTCTCAGGTTTTTCTGAAAACATCCTGCTCTTCATTTCTTGTAGCACAACAATATTCCATCACAATCATATACCACAACTTGGTCAACCATTCCTCTATTGTTGGGTATTCAGTTTCCAATGCTTAGACATCTGAAAAAGAACGATTATATTTTTTATACACGAGTCCTTTTCTCTTTGATCTCCTTGGGATATAGCCCTAAGCAGTATTTCTGAATGATATGCACAATTTAAAAAGCTTTTGGACATAATTCCAAAGTACTTTCCAGAATGACTGGACAAGTTTACAGCTCCTTAAGTCAGTTGCCTCTCTCATATCCCTTCTAGCATGTCATTTTCTTTTTTTGCAATTTTTAAAAATCCGATGGGTGATAACTCAGAGTTGTTTTCATTTGCATTTTTCTAATAGTTTCAGAGCCTTTTTTCATGTCACTATTGATAGGTTTGATTTCTTCCACTGAAACCTGTCTTTTCATATCCTTTGACCTTTTACCAACGTACTCTTATTCTTGTAAAATTGTGTTTGTTTTTTTTTTAGTTTTTAGTTTAGTTTTTTTTTTTTTTGGTGTTTTTTTTTTGGCAAGGCAATGGGGTTAAGTGGCTTGCCCAAGGTCACACAGCTAGGTAATTATTAAGTGTCTGAGGCTGGATTTGAACTCAGGTACTCCTGAATCCAGGGTTGGTGCTCTATCTACTGCACCAGCTAGGCACCCCTATTCTTGTAAATTTGAATCAGTTTTCTATATATTTTAGAAATTAGGCCTTTATCAGGTTTGTGGCGGAGAGTTCCCCCTTCCCAATTTCCTCTTTTCTTCTCATTTTAGTTGTTTTTATTTTATCAATACAAAACCTTTTAAATTTATATATTCAAAACCTCTATTTTACCTCCCATTAATCTATCTCTTCTGTGTTCTCCCCCATCCATAGATATGGGAGGCAACTTCTTACCTGCTCCATTAATTTGTTTCTGATATCTCCCATTAGGTCTAAATCATATAAGCATTTTTAGCTCTTCTTGGTATATGTCACTTTTTCAGTTTTCACAACAATTTTTTTCAAATGATGACAACTTGCCTGAATATCTGGGATCTTGGTTTACTTAAGGATATTGTGTATCTAATTTTTTCCACTGATCAGCATTTCTCTTACTCAGTATCAAATTATTTTAATAACTACAGCTCTGCAGAAAGTCTCTTTTCTTCCCATTTTCCCCTCCCCACTGATTTTTCCCCCCTTGATCTTCAAGATTCAATTTGTTACTTTTTTTTCCTAACTATAAAGTAATTCTTGGGAGATTGATATGACTGAATTTAGATATCGCTTTTTTATTATATTGACTCCGTCTACCTACAAGTAATTACTGTTTCTCCATTTAAATCTGGTGTTCAGATCTGTGTGATGAGTGTTTTGTAATTCCATTCTTATCATTCCTCTCTGTATGTGCATGTTGATATATTTCCAAATATTTCATGCTGTATTTTAAATATAATTTTTCTTCCTATCTCTTCCTGTTTGATTTTGTTCCCAATATACAGAAATGCTAATGACCTGTGTGAATTATTTTGTATTCTGCCACTTTGCTGAAATTGCTAATTGTTTCATTGTTTTAGTTGACAAGTATTCTCTAAAGGAAAACAATCAGAGCACCTGAACAAAGGTGGTTTGTTTCACTTTATTCTTTCAAGTTTGTTGTTATAGTTAGCATTTTTAGTGCAATATCAAATAATGATGAACAACCTGGCTTCACCTTGAAGCATCTACTTCTAAAGCTTTTAATATATCCCCATAAAAGAAAATGTTCTTGGCTTTAGAAAGTTACTGTTCCCTTAGTCAAACTGAAGCCTGGAAAGACTTTTAATTTGGAAAGGCCATGGTCACCCACTGCATCCCAGATTGTCATCTGTCCTATTGACTTTCTTTTTTTTTTTTTGCAAGGCAAACAGGGTTAAGTGGCTTGCCCAAGGCCACACAGCTAGGTCATTATTAAGTGTCTGAGACCGGATTTGAACCCAGGTACTCCTGACTCCAGGACCGGTGCTTTATCCACTACACCACCCAGCCACCCCCCTATTGACTTTTGACTTGCCCCTGGAGAAAGGAGTTGAAACTGATGGTTTTCTGCAGCTCTGACTCTAAAAGTCAAGAGAGAACTATCACTTATTACCTCTAGTGCCTATAATAGGAATAGCTAACCTTTCCTGCATCTATTGAAATAATGTGATGGTTGATCATTTTTGTTAGTGATGGAGTCAATTATGCTGCTAGTTTTCCTACTAGTGAATCTCACCTGGTCATAAAGTATGATCTGGTGGGACATTGCTGTAATCTTCTCGCTTATATTTAAAATTTTTACATCAATATTCAGTAGGGAAATCTGGTTTACAGGTTTTGACTCTTCCTGGTTGAAGAATCATTCACATATTTGTATTATAGACTTCTTTTCCTTTTTTAAGAGCGTAAATGGTTTTGATACCAATTGTTCTTTAAAAGATACTGGAGCAAGGGGTGCCTAGGTGGTGCAGTAGATAAAGCACCGGCCCTGGAGTCAGGAGTACCTGAGTTCAAATCCAATCTCAGACACTTAATAATGACCTAGCTTTGTGGCCTTGGGCAAGTCACTTAATGCCATTTGCCTTTAAAAAAAAACCTAAAAAAAAAAAACTTTCTGCAGGAGAAAAAAGACTGTGGAATCAGGAATCAGGAAGCCCCAAGTTCAAATTCAAACTCTGACACTAGCTGTGTGACACTTAATCTATGCTTCCTGTATTGAATGTAATTTTTATTGCATTTTGGTCAGAAAAAGATATTTAATGTTTCTGCTTTACTACTCTTGTGGCTGAGGTTTTTATGATCAATTCTTGTGAAGGTTTCTAACAGTTGAGAAAGATATATATTCTCCAGCGGTCTATCTTATCTAACTTTCCTAAAATTCTACTAATATTTTATGGATAGATTTACCAAGTACGGATTTACTGTTTATCTCTCCTAGAACTGATTTGAACTTTTTTTCTTCAAGGAATTTGGATAGGTGCATATGTATTCAGTATTAATGTTGTCTGTGGTATCTTTTAGCAAAATGAAGTTTCCCTGTCTGAGATCATGATTATTAGGTTGTGTTTTTTAAAAACTTCTGCTAAAGTACAATATATTCTGTTTCAGACCCTTATCTTAATTTTATGCATATCTTTCTGTTTCAAGTGTGTTTCTTGCAAAGAACTTACTTTTGGATTCTGATTTCCAATCCACTTCATCCTTGGGTGATTCTTCCTATTTGCATACATATTTAAGATTGCTGTATATTCCCTCCATTCTTTTTTCTTAAGCTTCTTCATTTTACTCTGTCCCTCTCAGTTATCTGTTTTGCTTCTGATCCCTCTCTTTTAATCTATCCTCTTACTCTGCTCTCCCTTTCTGTTAACCCTTTCCCCTATTTCCTTACCAGGTAAGATGAATTTCTGCACCCATTTGTGTATATATCTTTATTCATCTCTCCTCCTGGAATGGATATTCCATTCATCAACTCCCTCTCTCCTCAAAACATTCCTCTTCCTCACCCTTCCATTCTTCTCTAGAGATCATCCTAACATAACAGAATCAAATGTAGGCCCTTTTTCTAATTGTACTTCCTAAAAGCCCTAGTGATAATCTAAGGGGTTACATGTATCCTCTTCCCATAAAAGGATGTAAAACGTTTAACCTTTAGTTCCTTATTTCTTGCTCATGTTTCTCTTTTATGCTGCTCTCACTGCACTCGAATACCAAAGTTTCTATTTCAGTTCTGGTCTTTTCATCAGTGATACTTAAGAGTGTTCTATTCCTTTCCTCTGTAGGATTATGTTTAGTTTTACTAGGAACATCTAATTTGACTGTAATCCAAGATTCTTTGCTTTCCAGAATATCATACTCCAAGTCCTCTGTTCTTTTATAGTAGTAACTGCTAAGCTTTATGCAATCCTGATTGTGATTCATTGGTTATCGGAATTATTTCTGACTGCTTGAAGTATTTTTTATTTTTATTTTTTTTGTCATTGGGGGACTTCTGGTATTTGACCACAATGTGCCTTTACATTTTCATTTTGAAGTTTTTTCAGAAGGGGACAGTGAATTCTTTTGATTTCTCCTTTGTCCTTTGGTTCTAAGATAGTTGGGCAGTTTTCCTTTATTATTTAAAAATATGTCTTGACTCTTTTTTGATTGTTGATCATGGCTTTCAGATAATCCAATGATCTTTAAATGATCTCTCAATACATTTTCCAGTTTTTCCTATATTTCATGCTGCCCCCTTTTAAGTTATTATTTATTGATGTTTCATGGAGTTATTAGTTTTCATTTGACAATTCCAATTTTTAAGGAATTAATCTCTGAAGATTTTGTGCTTTTACAAAGTTCTTTCATAACTTTAAGTAGCTCATTTCTCTTCCCATTTGAAGTAATTTTTGGCTCTTTAAAAAAAATTCTTTTTTAGTAATTCTTAATAGACTTGTGTCCAACATGCATTTTTTCTTTGTAACTGGCAAGTTACAAAGTTTTCTTCTTCTGAATTTGTGTCTTTGCTTCCCCAAGACGGATACCAATTCCATTTTTTTTTTGTTTGATCATTCTTCCAACTTCCTACCTGAGTTTGAACTTTTCTAATGTTAAAGTTGGGCAATATTCACTTCTTGGGAAGAGGGAGACTTATGCTTTGGTCTTTTTTATGTCCTGTTTTCAAAGTTTAGTCTAGGGGTCTGCAAAGATTCAGGGCTTCCAGAATAGTCTTAATTACATAGAAATCTGTTCACTCCCTCCTGGTGTAAAACTCTGCAAGTTCCCAGTCCACCTTTGGGTCTGTTGGCCTGTTTAAGGCTGTTTCGCTAGATTGCTGTTCAACTCAGACACGGCCTTTTGGGAGGTTCTTTAGGATCAGAGGGATGGAATTGCTGGACTCCTTTTGGGGTCTTGGTTTTCTGCTCTGGTTATTCTATTACAGACTTATTCTCAAAGCTAAAGATTGGAAAGATCGAGTCCCCTTCTTTGCTCTTGGCACAGAACCATGGAGTGTTTGAAACTTGTTCCTGCACACAGATAGGGCTTCTAAATTCACATGCAGTATTGGTCCTTTTGGCCCTGGATCTGTGACCAGGTAATGGACAAAACAGGTGCCATCAGGCATCTGTTCCCTGTTCCCAGCACTGGTTCAAGGGTCCCTCCCCACAGGGATCTCTTTCTGCCCTGGTACTTCCAAGTCCCTGTGGTATCCAGCCTTAACTCTTTAGCCTAGAATAGTTCCCACTGCTTCACTGTCACTGCCATACTGTGCTCCTGGCCAGTCCCAACCCCAATGCTGCAGACCTCTCTGTCTGTCTTCCTAAGCTGCCTGGGGCTGAAAAAAATTGCTTGCTCTGACTTTTTCTTGGCTTTACCCATCAGAATTCAGTTTGGTACAATTATAGATTGTTATAGAGAAGGCATGTTGGGTGAGCTGGGCAAAAAATGCTGACTTGTACTCTGTCATCTTGACTGCCTCCTAGATGTTCCTTTTAAAATTCTTTATGAGATTGACTTATCTCTGCAATGTAAAAAAGCTTTCTGAAATTGAAGAAATTAAAAGAAGCAAATCTATTATGCTGAATGCCTAAAAGCGTACCACATTTATAAGGGAAAAAATATACTCCATCCCTATGAGATCCACTCTGAAATCCTCAATGCTTAAACAATAAGCATTTGTCTGGGGTTTTTTGGTTGCTGCTTAACAAATTATCATCATCATCATCACTAATAGCCACCACCACCACATAGGTAGAACATTCATTTACACAGCTTTTCCCTCACAAGTTCACAAATTATAGGTCATTCTATAGATGAGGCAACTGAGGCTGTCACTAGTGTGTTTGATACAGAATGTGACTCTGGGTCCAGGGCTCTTTCCCAATGGACTACAAAGCCCAAGTTTAAAATTTATACCAAGATCTTTTTATTCTCTTCCCTTACAAAAGATGAGCTTCAACAGCTCCTTGGTGATTCATGGCAGAAAAATCAGATCACCAGGTTATCTCATTTAATTCAGCTTTATTATTATTCCATGAACAGTCTCTTGGTTTTTAGGTTTGGTTTTTTTTTTAGGTTTTTGCAAAGCAATGGGGTTAAGTGACTTGCCCAAGGCCACACAGCTAGGTAATTATTAAGTGTTTGAGGCCAGATTTGAACTCAAGCACTCCTAACTCCAGGGATGCTTTATCCATTGCACCACCTAGCTGCCCCTGGTTTTAGTTTTAACTTAGGAATCATCTCATTTAAAATATGTACATATTCTATGAGTTCGTTGGAAAAAAAACTATTATAGAATGCTAATAAATAACCATATTACCTAAAGTAAACATATTCTTTTAAGTTTATCAATTTTATAGCTCCTTTAATATACAAGAGTATTCTTATTTAAAAGCCACCAAATACATTAAATTCTTAAATGCTTTGTTGTTAATTAGTGAAGTCTTACAGATATGGGCTGGATTTGGAGTCAGAAAAACCCAAGTTCAAATCCAACCTCAGATGATGGCATGCTGTGTTAGCCTCAGTGTGCCTCAAGATTGTTAGGAGTTTAATCCAACAAAAGCAGAAATACATGACATAAAGAAGTATTGCTATTTTCTAAAAAAGAAAACTGAGCCCACTTTGACCTTGCGAAAGTTATTTTAGACATTTTCTAATTAGCATAATTTGAACTACTGAGTTTACCTATTGTTTTTGATAAAATCTCAAAATGTGCTTTATGTGAACATGCATGACCACTTATAGTAAAATACTAATGGACCACAGGGTAAGTAGTTGTTAAACTACTGAGAACAACAAAGAAAATGACATTTATTTTACTCCAATCTCTACATTAATAATTATAGCTAAGGTGCAATGACCATCAAAATTATATTTAAATCTATAAAACGTAAGTTTCTCAAATAAAGTATCATCATTTGAAGTTAGCAATAATATATATCTGAGGGAAATATATCTCAAACAAGGTTTTTTTACGGCTGAATTTAATGGATATCTTAATCATGAAGTGTTGTATTCAGTAAGGAGGTTATAAATCTTTGGCTATAAAGATCTACATCACCAACCATAAACAATTTACTAAAGACATAAGTACAGTTCCATTTTCTTATTTCCTTAATCCATAGTTAAGGCAATTATCTCCTACACATAAATAATTAGAAACAAGCTCTGTTCCTTTTTTCCAAAAAGGCTATATATAAACTATATCCAATGGTCAACATCTATGGTCATTCTTAAGTGAAAGTGTGCCAATACCTTGTTTGTTTTGTACAAGAGAAATGGGCCATCTTGAGATGGTTCTCTCTCACAGACTTTATAGAACATTTTCTGAAGCTTTATAGAGTATATTCTTCACAATCATGCTAGCAGTATGGTTGCTTAGTATTCATCCTGGAAATGAGAGTGTCTAATGCACTAAAGAATGCAACTTTTCTGATTTGAAGGGGAAAAAAAATCTAACTTCACCTCTAGATGCATTCACTGACTAAAAATACTGAAAATCTGCTTTATCAACTTCATTATACCAAAATATTATCAGTAAGTACCCTCTAAATCTGTAATTCTAGTATCTGAAGCAATAGGGGAAATGGACAAGGTCTTTTAAAGTTCACCTAACTTCAAAGATTGTACAGCAATAATTTTATTTTTATCCCATGACCCTCTTCCCTACACAAGATGCTTACCTATTTTTAAGAATTATTATATCCTATCTCATCATTCAGTTTTTAAAGGGGCATGTTCAGAATTTGATGTACTATTGACACAAAAGAAATTAATTGGATCAGAGGGTTGGAATGTGGCAATTGTGATACTCCACAGGAAGAAGGGGAAAGTAAAAGGATGGACCAAAGAAAGAAGAGGAAAATGGGGACAGAATGGTATTACTACCCCTCCATGCAGTTGTTTCTGGGTGGCCTCTGAGAAGGTTCCTCACCACACTCTGAGAAACATAGCCACTGAGGAATCTTTTATGAATGAGGAAATGGAATGATATGGAGGAATAATTTAACACACTGCTATTTTATGAGCTTTTGATTTTATAACGCAAGTATAAATTAATGAAGATCTCACTTATGAAATGAAATGCTTCACTACTGATTTTTAAATTGTGCTAGCATTCTATATTCTTGGCATAACTGAGGTCTAACAAAGTACTATAAATATGACATACAAAATAAATCTAGACTCAGGGATCAGATAATTTTACTGAACACATTGTTTCAAAAGATCATTCTCACTATGGTAACAAAAACAAAGAAAGTTAAAAATAAGTTTACAATTTTTAAATTAAAAACATGAGAAATTCAATACTGTACATATGGAAACAAAATATTATACATGCACACATCTATTCTATAGTAGCAACATTAGTCTAAGCAGCAGTTATGTTTTCTCCCTGTATTTTGGTTGTAACACTATAGTAGTTATTATCTGTTCCTTTTTGGGAACTTCTTAAATCGACTCCTGTAGCATGTGATTGGATACACTATGAGAATAATTACATACAGCTTGAAGAGCACATTCATTTTAAAATAAATCATTTATGCCAGTGCTTGATGAGTCGCAATTTCATAAGCCCACCATATGTATATAGGCATGTAGGCCATTACATACATGCTAGCATACATACATCTTCTACCTTCACAGATAAAAATCACACAGTTGACATTTCCTTTTCCTTTTTTTTTTTTAAAGTTTTTGCAAGGCAATGGGGTTAAGTGACTTGCTAAAGGCCACACAGCTAGGTAATTATTAAGTGTCTGAGTCCAAATTTGAACTCAGGTCCTCCTGATTCTAGGGTCGGCGTTCTACCCACTGTACCATCTAGCTGCCCCTACAGGTGACATTTTCAATAAGCCTGATATTCTGAAGATACCCAGTAGTAGTTCAGGCAACTAGGATTTTCACAGGTAAAAAAAAAGCTTGACATAAATTCACATTTTAAAAACCAAAGCAATAAAATCTATCTGCCAGGCAATTTCTCTCTCAGGGTACCAGCCCTAAAGCGCTATTACAGAAGCAGATTGAAACCAAATTTCTCCATTTGTAAATAGTTTCTTTACAATGTCCTGAAGACACACATTACATGTGGCATTTCATCTATGAACTCTGCTCTCCAGGATAGGTGGCAGCATCTCCTACTGATGATGTAAAGATATAAGAAATAAAGTACCTACATATTCCCGTACTTTATTAGCAATATGTACACTAGAGTGTCACAAAACAACTAAAGTTTCCATGTATGCAAAATTGTGAATGAAATTTCTGTTTAAGAAGAAAATAAAATACAGTAAGTGGTTTTCCTCTCCGTATTTAACTGCAAATTCCCTTTTGCCCTTTATTTGACCCTCTCTATATTCATGCATATCACTGAATCCTTTAGGCATCACCCCACTTTGTCTATGGTAGTCTATTCAGTGCCTTGCCAAAACCCTGGTGACCAAGTGAGTGCTCCATCCCCCTAGGAGGCTGGAAGATGTTTCCGAAGGATCTCTTTGGATGCTGAAGACAGGGTGTCTGGGAAGTTCACCTCAAATTCTATGAGCAGGTCGCCCCTCTGGTCAGGGTTTTTTGGAAAGGGCAGTCCATAGCCTATAATTCTTCTCCTCATTCCAGGCTTCACAACTTCATTGATTGACATTGGGATGGTTCTTCCTTCCATTGTGGGGACATTGATGGAGCAGCCACACAAGGCCTAAAAGACCAACAACAAAGTAAACTTGCCAAGAAGCGGAAGTTTGTTGCAATATCTTTTAAAGTCTCTCTCTCTCTCTCTCTCTCTCTCTCTCTCTCTCTCTCTCTCACACACACACACACACACACACACACACACACAAATGGTTGCAAAAAGATGACAGACTCAGGCAAATCTTGCAACCACTGACCAACTGTCAGAAATCATCAAACTTTTTCATCCCAAAGTCCCATCAAGGACAGGGACCAATGTATCATCGATCATCAGCCTATCCCTAGGTTATAGTATTGTGCTTCACCTGCAGTCAGTACTGAATATGATTTTTTTTTAACTGAAGGGGGAATTGGGGAAGTCTTGTCTCCATGTTTCCTTGGGATTGGGGGGATGAGCTACTCAAAAAGTTGGAAGGGAGAGAACAGCCAGATTGGTAAGGAAGGTCATACTGATCCATCCTACCCATCTCCTCTCCCTTTTGGAGTCACATTTGGCAGTTTAGGAAATGATGTCTTAGATATCCTTATTATAAGCTATATATTTTCCTTTCTATTGAATTCATTATATGAATTAAATTAAATTCAATTCAATTCAAAATGAACATTTTAGGATAAATTTAGATGCTTGACTCTGAGTTTTTTCCCATTTTTTTTCATCTAGTTTGTAGTGCTCAAAGACCAAGTCTGAGTGGCAGATATGGATATCTGAATAGACCATGGTGCCTAGGCTGGATCCAGAAAATTAATCTGTCAATAAAGACATCTTTCTAAAGTGGTGCAGGGGAATACTGAACTAGGTCTAGAAATGTCTAGGTAGAGGTCTGGTAAACAATGCACAGCTAGGCTAGGAACTGTTGAACAATGCTAACCCAAAGAACAAGGAAAGATGGGCAGGGGCAGAAGCAAATTCAAGCACATCACCAACTTGCCTGCATAAAAGACATTTATATTTATGGCCAGAAATGAGAGCCCACATAGCAGAACCCAAGGTGGTGAGCTGTCCTAGGCCACCCAAGGAGCAGCCATGGACCAGATTTCAGATTCTAGGCCTTGATGTCTTCTCCACTCCGCCATGCTGCATCACTCCTGATCTCTCTCAGAATACTCAAGCCAATTCTGGCAAGCATTTATGACAAAGCACCAAAGGAATGAGAGGGCTCAGAGCAGTGACAGCAATCTATGTCAATGGAAGGCACAACCACACAAACAAAATCACTAATTTCTTGAATTGTTTTGAGAATTTCCTACCTTAGATCCATAATTTTAACAAAGGCTTGTGTGTAAAAATTTTAATTTACAAAACAGATAAAAATTATTCCTTTAAACAGTAAGTTGCAAATCATAACTAAGAGACAATCATCAACCATCAGCAATGAAAGCTTTGGTAATTAAAATAAATAGCACCTTACATTTGTGTAGTGATTAAAAGTCATTTCAATGGCTGTACCTCTTCTGATGCCCCCAACACACCTGAGAGGTAAGAAGGTGCAAGCCAAGAAGGTGCAAGCCATGACTATGTACAAGCAGTGCTGCTGGGACAGGAAGCCAAGGGTCCACTGATGTGCCCCCACATTCACCCAACAATACTATGGAATACTCAAGAATTCCTCATGGTCAGGAAGCATGACTGACAGGGCATTTTCCACATCCATTCCTAGATTCTCACAGCACAAATTGGTTAAATGTCAACATTTTAGATCCTGCTTATCACTTACCTCCCGTAAACTGATTCGGACAGGATAGAGAATATTTGATCCATCCCTCTTAAATTGTGTATGCTCTTTATCTTTAATGACAAAAACAATATCCGCTGGAATACTATGGGGCATTTCATCTCCTTCCCTTGGAAAAGTGATTTTTGTTCCTTCTTTCCATCCTTTTTTAATTTCAATGGTGAGAATTTTGTCCTCTGTTCGAAAACTTCTCCCATCAGGATTCAACCTTTTTCGGGAAATCTTCATCCTTTTGGTACAACCACTATAGATTTCTTCAAGTGATACTTTAAGTTCATGGATAATTGGGGGATCTTGCCTGAGACGGGATGAACCCACTGTGTTCCTCTCCCTGGGAAACCCATTCATGCTGAAACCAAAGGCACTAAAAGGATCACTATCTACTTCCATTTCTTCAGCATCTCTATTATTAGGCATTCTTCTACCAAAGAAGACTTCAAAAGGACTGGAACCACCAAAAAATGCTGCAAAGGTGGCATGAGGATCACCATGAAAGGTGTACCGGTAGGTACCTCCGTGTCCATCAGTCCCACCAGCTCCTCCTTTTAAACCTAAGTGAAATGAGCAGAAATGTTAGACCCTTGTGATGCAAAATATAAATGAGTATTTTACAGTCCCATTGTTGATAACATGGAGCCTGTTTCCTTTCAGCCCACTTGAGCTGTGAACCATTCAAAAGAAGTGAGGAATAGATTTCCTTGGGGGAAGAGGAAGTAGTCCACATCCTTGATTTCTCCAGGGTGGACAGTTAAGTTGAATTCCTTGTTCCAGAAATTGATTTGCCTGGGAACACTGACAGCCAATGTGTCTCAGGGCAGGAGGGGAACCTGATGTCTTCCTACTCCAAGATTGGCCCTTACTCTGTCACTTTTAGTTTCTAGGGTAAGATTTCTAGGGTTGTTTTTCCTTGATAATGTTGTGCAATCCTAAAGAGCAAATAAAATGTGAATGAGAAAGAAAATACAATGACATGACAAACTTCCCATCTCATTGATGTTTTTTTCCCACAGAGATGACTTTTGACTTGTCACTTTAGAGGTTAGCAATTTTTCCATAAGCAAATTAATATTCAGAAACCAAGTTGCCTGTTGCCTCTTTTGGATCCCCAGCATTTAGCACATGCCAGGTACTTAGCAGACCATAGGTACTTAATAAAAACACCCTAAAAGTTCATTTGACTAGATCAGACACACATGCTAAAAGCTCCAATAGACTAATTCAACCTAAAAATGGAATTCTTTGCTTCAGACTATAGAAGAAATCACAAAAGATGCATAATCATTCCAATAAATAAAAATGTCACTAGGAAAATTCAGCTTTCCTCTCCAAGATCCCTCCTCCCCTCACCCCCAAAGCTTTCTCTTCCATACAAGTGTCTTCTCCCCATCATCTTAAATTTGACCACTTGAGAAGGGGTATCTTCTGCCCATCTCTTTCACTTGTAGTGGTCAAGGCAAGTTATGGCAACAACTCTATCAATCATAGGGAGATAGGCTAATGGAAAAGTGTTCAAGAGTTACAAATCAATACTGTCTCATTGAAACCTATAAACTCACCCACCAATCTAGCCCAAGGATTCTGAACCTAGGGTCCATCAATTTTTTTAAAAAGTCTTGATAAATATATTTTGATATAATTGGTTTCCTTGATAATCCTCTGTATTTTATTTTATGCATTTAAAAAACATAGGTTCCAAAATCTTCCCCAGACTGCCACCAAATGGGTAAAGAACCTCTGATCTAGGCCAATACTTTACTAAGAACTGAACCACTCCATACTTCTCCATGGTTTCCTCGAAAAGTGGTTCCCTTCACCTCTGGACCCACTCCTGAGACAAGAGACATGGACACACTTTTCACAAAGACTCTAGAGACAAGGAACTCAGCTATTGGGGGCAGCTCTAAATGTGAAGGAATTTTTCTTTTGTCCTGAGCTAAAAATCTATCTCCCTGTAGCTTCCTTCCATTGGTTCCAGTTCTGTTTGTAATTGGAATCAAATCTTATTTTGAATCATCTCACTTTCTCATTTCTGAGATCTAAAAATATTGTGCTATTTTCCCTGGTAGGCAACACAAAGGTTATTGTTCCCATTTCATATAACCATATGTATGGCTCCCATCTCCTTTCTTCTTCAGGCAGAAAACAAAGACACTAAGACAAGAAAATCTCCATCTACTTCCATTTCCCCAGTATCTCTCCCCAAAAAACGGTTCATTTTCATTGGGATTCCTAGAACACCAAGAAGCCCTGGACAGTGGTACTCCTGTGGCTTGTGGGCCCACCATTCCATCAGGGGTCATTCTAGTTCTTTCTAAAGCCATGGCATAGACAGTGCAGAGAAAGACCTTCCAGAACTGTCCCCTGGGGTCCTCGGAATGAGCACCTGCTAATGCTGGCACTGGTGATTTTCTTAATGAAAAAGGGATCTTGCAGGCAGGCAGAGAATCCTCTATCACCTGTGGTACCTCCAGGAAATCCCTGAGGCTCTTTGGAATCCATTTCTTCATTTATCAAATGTTGGGGAGTTCCCCCCGCCCCAAGGACAGGAGTCAAGAAGGTAAAGTGCTCCAAGTCATTTTGAGAAGGAAGATGTTGCTATGAACACAGAGTCATCAGAGAAGGTGTTATGGAAAAGGGAAGAGCAGATTGTCCAAGGAAGAAGGAAAGAACACACTTAGGGCCTACACAGCAACTAACTGCAAACATAAATGCATGGAAGAGATAAGGTAAAAATTTGTATTGAAGCCTTGAGGCAATCAAGCCCAACTGGGTTTGTGAGTTAAAAAAAAAAAAGGTCCTAGTTGAAGGCTATGTATGAGCAAAGAAACTGTGGAAACCCTATTAAAGATGGATTGGGGAGGCATAAAGGCATACCCCAACAGGTTGGCCAGAGTATTGGGGATGGACATGACCAAAAATTAAGGAGTTTGTAACTTACTTGAGAGTCAGTCAGAAGTCAGACTGATGATAAAAGGGGACACTCAGGATAGCCAATTTGGAAGCTGGGTGGAGGATGCACTTGAAGGGAAATGTGCAGGTAGAAGGTGCTGAGGGCAGCATGAGTCAAGGCTTAGGGACAATGAGGGACAAGTCCAAGTCAATGCCAAGGCTAAAAAAAGATTCTTGAAAAGATTATGGTGCTGTCAACAGGCAAAAAGAAATAGGATGAGTCCTGCTGGAAACATGTGGTATTTGAGATAACTAGGGTAAGAATGGGAAAAGAGTGAATATAATATTGATTTTCTACATTAGTTTTGAAGAAAAGAGCTCGGATAGGCTGAGGGAATGAAAGGGTTGAGTCAAGATTTTTTTCTGAATTTTTGTTAGGGGGAGAAAAGAAAACAGTGAAGGGTTGAACAAGATTACGGGCAATGAAAAGGAGCCAGAAGATAAATGATGGGGTAGTTTTGTATGAAATGGAAGTAAACCAGATATAGAAAAATCTTAATTGGCCAAAAGGATAAAGTAGGGGTAAGAGGGTATAGATTAATTTCCTTTAAATAGAAAGCTCTATTTGGCAATTTGAAGTTATTTGATCTGATATATAACTTTACTGATAAGGGCAGCTAGGTGGCTCAGTGTTTAGAGCACTGGCCCTGCAGTCACGAGTCCCTGAGTTCAAATCCGGCCTCAGACACTTGATAATTTCCTAGCTGTGTGGCCTTGGGCAAGCCACTTAAACCCCATTGCCTTGCAAAAACCTAAAAACAAAAGATGTATATATAACTTTACTGATAAAGATTTATTTGGCAAAATGAGGTAAAGATATATTAATATATAGAAAAGAAGGAAATAGGAAAGAACAGCATGCCTGAGCAAAAAGCAGGCAATGGCAATTCTACTAATCAGCATCTAAATAAAATTCAGCAAGCTATTTTTATTTTTTAAATAAAGCCATTTTATTAAGAAAAACAAACACTAAAAAAATTCTTGTGAAGTTTTTTCCATAGATCATTTCTGATCATTTGTCTATCTTCAGAACACTGAAGAGAAACTTAAGCTTCCTTCTCAGGATATTATCACTCTTCTTCAAAGGTCTCCTTAGAACAATTATATCAAAATTTTTTTATTGTACAAAATTTTAATTGTTGTTAAACTCTGAAGAAAAATCTCTAAGGTTCAGAATTATTAACACATCATAGATTTTTTTTTTTAGACTTTTCAAGGCAATGGGGTTAAAGTGGCTTGCCCAAGGCCACACAGCTAGGTAATTATCAAGTGTCTGAAGTCGGATTTGAACTCAGGTACTCCTTGACTCCAAGGCCGATGCTCTATCCACTGCGCCACCACATCATAGATTTTTAAAAAGTTCTCTTTGGAACTTGTATACAACATTACATGTAGTAACACCTATATGCAAAATTGAAACAGTAATTGACCTTTTATCCTAGATGCAGTTTTAGTTTTTAAAAATTCTATCTATCCAGAATCTTTCTTGAAACTCTTGATCCCTGTAGCTCCATGCATCTTACAATCTACTTTTTAATGCAATGTCTGTCTACCTTAATCCTAGATCTTAGATATAGGCTCCAAAACTAAAGCTCTTGGCACCAAATGCTGGGGAACTTAGTAGGGATATGATTATGAGAAGATGTATTTAAATGATGAAGAGACCCAGAGACAAAACAATGATACATACATTCAATGTTAAAGCACATTAATGTTTTAAAAAAGAGATTTTTAATGTTAGGGATTAGGATTTCATTGGGATAACAGCCCTCCCAATGTTCAGGGACATTTTTTTGAATAGAGGTCTTAGGGCACAGAGAGTTTAGGTCACTTGCTCAGGACCATGGGGGCAGGATGGAGCAGAGGACTCACCCTAAGTCTTCTGCTCCCTACACCAAGGTGTCATCTCCTTGAAATGTTAAACCCAAGACAAAGATATAATTTGCTTGGTGTCCCATTATTTTCTTAAGTAAATCCTGGAGGCCTTTGAATCTTCAGTGCTAAAAACCTAAGTACCTACTAGTAGGTACTTAATAAATGCATGTTGGCTAACTATGGCTTATTTACTATGGCAAAACTTGGCAATCATTAAAATTTAGGCAAATTTATTAGATACTGAGCCCAAAGCATGCTTTTCTTCCCTTTCCCACTTCAATGATTTTAGGCTTATTAAGAGATTAGACAATCAAGGGGCAAAATTAAACTCAGCATTTTGTTAATTTATAATTTGTTTTCAAAGTTGCTTTTTGTCTTCCAAATTTTAAAGAGAAAACTTTTTGAGAAGATTTTCTTGTTAACTGAAGGGAAAGTTTGCAGGAGTCTGTTATTAATAGGTGCCCCCACAAAAAAACAATTTTTTATTAACTATAAGGATATAGATTCTCATTAGATTGATCAAATCCCCTTTTCTGACAACTTAACTGTTTTGAAAGTAATATATTTTGGTAATATTGAACTGCCAAATAGTTGTGCCTTTTCAATAATTGCTTTGCAAGAATCTGACAATGAGCTACCTCAGTGAAAAGCATAACATTTCACCAAGCTGGTTATTTGCCTTTATAGAGATTAGAAAAAAACTGCAGTTACTTGGCAAAATTCAATGGAGATAACCTCTATCAGAGCCTAGCATGAGTGCTAGCATCAGCCTCCTCTGTCCATGATGTTCCTGGGGTCTGGGGGGGGGGGGGGGGGGACTCCACAGTTCTCTTATGGCTTCCTTGATGTAAATAAAGGTGACCCCAAACAATGATTTAGGACTGATCCACAGACATGATGAAATCCTATTAATAACTGATCCCTGTTCTTATCCTTAAGTTAACAATAGAGCCTTCTCAAAAAGTTTTGTCTTCAAAATCAGAAAGATAAAGAACAACTTTGAAAAAAACTTTTAGATTGACAAAACGATGAGTTTAATTCTGCCCCTTCATTGTCTCTGACTGCTATTTAACCTCTTAATATACCTAAAATCATTGGGGCAGGAAAGGGAAGAAAAGTTCGCTTTGGGCTCAGGATTCCAATTGTGAAGAAACAGTTTTGTTTGAAATGTTCAGGGCTCTTTCATCTACAAGATTCCATGACTGACTAAGTCAAAGAGTGCTCTAACCTGGGAGCCATTTTAGGGTAAAAAATGACATTTCCGGGGCCTCATTTCTTGGCAAATGATAACTGTTTACAATGAGGCCAAAAACTTGTTCTGGTATTTTATGACATCAGGCAAATTCTTTCCTTTCCAGGCCTAAAGCCAAAAACAAGCTAGAAACTAGATGGCTGCTCTCTTGCTTCTGGGGGGCTGCCCGGTCTTATTCAGCCAACACCAAGATTGTTCTATCTATGGGAAGAAATCTTTTGTTTTTAAAAGAAAAATAAAATACATAGAACTCCCTCTAATTTGAATTGTCAAACAAGACTCAAATGAACAAAAGGCTATTTATTCATATCTCGAATAAAACAAATGCCGAAAAGAGGTTGGGCAGAACTTCTGCAAGTCAGTGCCTAGAATGGGTTTAAGTTTCTTTTCAAAAATAGATCCTAAGCCAAATCATGGAAATGTGTGGTATAAAAATGTATTCAAATGTCAAATTGAGCAAATACATTCCAATCATAGCTCTTCTCATTCTCACCACAGACAATTCAAGTACAGACAATAAACCAGGACAAAATCCGGTTATTTTCTCCCCTATCTACATGGTCTACTCCTTGTGATAGGTCCCAGAACCCGGGTGAACTAGGAGATTGGGGGGGGGGGGGGGAGGCAGACAGAAAAAGACACACACACACATACACAGATAAACATACATACATACAGACACATATACAGAGCCAGAAACACACACACAAGACACAGGCACAACACTTACCCTCCTCCCCAAACTGATCATAGATTTCTTTCTTTTTAGGATCACTCAGAACTTCATAGGCTTCGGCCACCTCTTTAAATTTTTCCTCTGCCTGAGGAGATTTGTTCTTGTCCGGATGAAATCTGAGGGCTTGTTTTCGGTAAGCTTTCTTAACTTCTTCTTCAGAAGCTCCTTTTTCAATTCCCAAAATGGAATAATAGTCTTTCCCCATTTCGATGTCTTGAAATGAACTTAGATTTCCCTTTATGTAAGAAAAAATATACAGCTGTATCTCTGATCTTAGCAACAGAAAGAGCCTATGAAAAATAAACCTTGTTGAACATTGAAAAGCTAAGGCGAGGAGCTACCGTAGCTCAGTAGCCTAAGAAGGGAGCTGCCTCCTCCCTATTTCATTCCCTCTCGTCCTGCTCATTTGGAGATAAATAGAGCCAGCCTCTCTCCTGGTCCTCCCATTTTATACTACGTGTCTCTGCACCTTCTAGAACAGCAAATGCTACAGCACGTCACTTCCCAGGCTGCCTCCGGCCAAAGTCCTGAGCTATGTTTTCCTCTCCTTCATAATTAACTATTCACCTTCCTTCTAGCTTTACTACCTCCAATCTCCCTCTCCCTCTCCCTCTCTCCTCTCTCTCTCCTCTCTCTCTCTCTCTCTCTCTCTCTCTCTCTCTCTCTCTCTCTCTCTCTCTCTCTCTCTCTCTCTCTCTCTCTCTCTCTCTCTCTCTCTCTCTCAATCTCTCCCTCCCTTCTTCCCTCTCTCAAAGCTCCAAATGTCTGGGAAACGATGTAACAACAGCTTGATTATTTCTATCTATCCAGATCAGAAAAGAGTATCATAAGGAGTATCACAAATGAGTCATTAAGTATCCTACAGAAAACAAGACCAAAGAGCTGTCCAACATTGCAGTCTCCTCACACTTTTCAGAAAGGTACCTATTTCAAGTTAGTTTTTGAAGAGTTTAATCTTATAACCATCTTATTTTATGCATGGTTTCTTCAATTTTTTTAAGATATCACTGTGTTCTATGACCCTAATAAACAATTTTCTTCTTTACTTTTTAAAAACGGCAAGCTAACAATGGGTAGGAAAATTAACCCGTGATAAATGCCAAAAGCCACCACTTTTCCTGGAAGTGTCAGGAAGCCACTTCAATACTTATACCAGGATAGCTCTTGTGCTATATAGCAGGCTAAATCACATATGGGGATTCATTCAGCTAATTAAATGTTTGACTCAGACAACTATAAAATCACATATCAAGTGACCATACTACTGTTATAGGACCTGAAAGGTGATCTCAATCCAACTCCTTATTTCACATTGAAGGAAACTGAGGGCAAAGAAGAGGAGGGCAGGCAGCTGATCTCAAGTCACACTCTCTCAGTGTCTCACTAATGCGGACTGAGGGAGGCTTATTCGTAGTATACCTCATGATGTGTTCAGTAATAATTTGGGGTCTTTCAAAGAGTTGCTCTCATTTTGAAAGGGTTTTAAGAGGAAATAGCAAATGTTAGAATGTATCACACAATGCTAGGCTGGGACTCCAGAAGATCTGGGTTTGAATCCTACCAGGGGGAACTAGGAAAAATTATCTCTAACTACTGTGGGTTTCATCTGGAGAATGAGAGCTGGATTCAATAACCTCTCATGTCTATCTGACCCTGTGAATGGTAATGGAGGTACTAAGGAGCCACTCTTCCTACAGGGTCTTCATCTCTACCTCCTTTGGCACCTGTGGCCCCAGATTATTCAAAACCTTTCTCCCTCAGAGATTAAAAAAAATTGAACATTTAAAAAACTACCCTAAATAACTGAATAGATACTCAAGGGTATTTTGGACAAAGTTGGGAGCCTTTGGTTCAATTCTCCCATCAGACATTCCATAGTTAAATATACATAAGCCAGTTACCACCTCTCTGGGGCTGCATTTTTTAATCTTTAAAACGACAATAGTAATAGTTGTTGTACTTCCCTTTCAGGGAGGCTGTAACATTTCAATTAGACCCTGTAGGTCAAGCTCAAGACACACTGTAAAGCACCATTCAAAGGTGACCCCAGTACTTTTAGCTATCTTTAGAGTCTCACCTCAGAAGCCAAAAAAGCTAAGGTCAGAGGCACAGACAAAGGTTCTCAAAGTTTAGGGCTTTTTTAAAATCATTTAATAATGGCACAGCCTGATGTTTTATTAGATGATAAAAGTAACCCTAAAGGCTACCTTTCTCACTAAAATTATTCTAAAATGCCCAACACCAAGATTCGAGGACAGGAATCAAAAAACTGAAGCAATGGGCAATAATACACGAAAATCATCCTAGGATGAGAATGAATTTTCTCAGAAAATACTGAGTTTCTTTAAAAATGGAAACTGTCTCCTTTGAATCTTCATCAAGAGATATTGAACATTAAAACCTATGATGAAAAATTATGTATCATATACTGGAAGACAAAGGACCTTGGATTACAACCAAGAAATGTTGTGTGATAATGGAAAAAATGCAGATTATCATCAGAACAAATCATTTTCAAGTGATCAAAAATATTATTATGTCAAAATATTGCTATACACAATTGCTATACACAATGAAGGGTTAAAAATTATGGTTGCTACTAAGATTTGTTATCAACACATTGATGGAAATACAACTATCCAGTCTGCTGTACAAATCAAGATGTGCCAGAGCAAGGTAGGCAGGAAAGGATGGGGCAGCATAAACCATATGACTGTCCCTGATCCAAGTTGACTCAAGAAAACATAATTCTCTGACATATAAAATAATTCACCTGGAATCAAAGCCCAAATTAATCAATCTGATAAAATGCCAGACTAATTGCTGTTTTGATTGGTTTTAATTGAAATGTTTCTTTAAAATTATAAAGACAAATTAAATTACAAATCAGAAACAACCAATTTCCTGATTTTTGTTATCTGATAAAACTTAGTACATGTTCTCCATAATTCAGAGACAGACCCAGGTCAACTTTATGGAAGTGATGTATTCCAATTTTGTAATTATACAGAAATTTAATGATGTGATTATTTATCAAAGTTCTATTTGTTACTGCAAAATGAGCCATCTGCAAATCAGCAAATTTCCTCTTTTACCATTCACAATTCCCCAATTCTATTTCAGGTTGTCTTCACATTTTGCATGTACAATTGAAATAACTACCTAATCTATTAGGAAAGTAATACAAGGCAGTTAGGTGGCTCAGTGGATAGGGAAGTGGGCCTGCAAACAGGAAGATCTGAGTTCAAATTTGACCTCAGACACATAATAGCTATGTGATCCTAGGTAAGTCATTTCATCTCTTATTTCCTCAACTCAAAAAAATAGAGATAAAACAGCAAACTCTCTCTCAGGGTTGTTATGAGGTTCAATGAGATAACAATTGTAAAGTGCTTAGCTCAGTATCTGGAACATAGCAAACTCAATAATAAATGTTTATGTTTATTGCTATTATTATCATCATTACTACTACTTCAACCTGAGAGGGTTGTGGTGAGGATAAGCTACTTCTGTCTTTGGTTTTTCCCCCCTAATCAGCAACCAGATTAGTATTCCTAATAAAGTTTCCCATTGGCTCCCAAATAAAAATCCAAATTCTTTCCCTCAAGAATTCTCAGATCACTTCAATCTGACTTCCAATGTCCTTTCCAGTTTTCTTTGCTCCTACACTTCTAGTTTCTGACCTCTGGGCCTTTGTTCGCATCATTGTTCTTCTCAAGTTCTACCACCCCAGTTTCTTTCTTGCTTCAAGGTGTAGTTCAGATAACAATTTCCCAACCTCTTGCTGAAATACATTCTATATTATATTATGGGTCTTATTTCCCCTTAGAATTT